>NC_063234.1:0-155000 GCF_020740725.1 Corvus hawaiiensis | reverse complement strand
AGGGTTAGGTTTTGGGTTAGGGTTAGGTTGGGGTAAGCGTTAGGGGTTAGGGTTTGTGGGTTAGGGTTAGGTTTTGGGTTAGGGTTAGGGGTTAGGGTGACAGTTTAGGGCTAAGGTTGGATTAGGGTTAGGGTAATGGTTAGGGGGTTGGGTTTACGGTTAGGGTTAGGGTTGGGTTAGGTTTCGAGTTAGGGTTAGGGTGTGGGTTAGGGTTAGGTTTGGGTTGGGATTAAGGATTAGGGTCAGGGGTTTGGGTTGGGGTTAGGTGTTCGGGTCTGTTGTTTAGGGTTTGGGGTTAGGGTTAGGGTTTAGGGTTAGGTTTAGGGGTTAGGGTTCGGGTTAGGGTTGTTTTAGGGTTAGGGTTTGGGTTAGGGTTTTGGGTTAGGGGTTAGGGTTAGTGTTGTGTGAGGGTTCGGGTTAGGGTTATGGTGTGGGTTCGGGTTGGGTAGGGTTAGGGTTAGGGTTTAGGCTTAGGGTTAGGTGTTCGGGTTAGAGTTAGGGGTTAGGGTTATGTTTAGGGTTAGGGTTGGGTTGGGGTTCGTGTTGGGTAGGGTTAGGGGTTAGGGTTAGAGTTATGGTCACGAGTTAGGGTCACGGGTCAATGTTAGGTATCACGGGTTAGGCTTAGGGTTTGGGTTGGGTTAGGGGGTTAGGGTTAGGGTTAGGGTTTTGGGTTAGGGTAATGGTTTGGTCTTTGGGTTAGGGGTTAGGGTTAGGGTTTAGGGTTTGGTTGGGGTTTGGGTTAGGATTAGGGTTAGTGTTTGGGTGTTAGCATTAGGTTTTGGGTTCGGGTTAGGTTGGGGTTTGGGTTGGGGGAAGGGTTAGGAGTTAGGGGTAGGGGGTTAGGGTTCGGTTTAGGGTTAGGCCTGGGATTCTGGTTGAGAAAACCAGAAAGCCAGGAGGAAAAACCACAAAGCTCCAAGGATAGTCACCATGCAAAAGGCATGAAAAATGAGCACAGCCCATCCCAAACCTTGCTCCTTCTTCTTCTTCTTTCTGCTTGGAACTCACCACAGCCGAATACCCGATTCCTGGCTCAAACTCGGGTTAGGGTTGGGCTTACGCCTAGAATCTAGAAGGTTCTATGGGAGTCTATGGGGTCCCATTGGGTCCTATGTGGTTCTAGACGGCTCTGTGGGGTTCTGTGGGGTTCTGTGGGGCATTACGGGGTTTCAGAAAATTCTGTGGGTTTCCACTGGGTTCTATAGGGGTCGATAAGGCTCTATGGGTTGCTGTGGGGTTCCAGAAGGTTCTATGGGGTTCTATGGACCTCTGTGAGGTTCTAGAAAGTTCTGTGGGGTCCCATTGGGTTCTTTGGGGCTCTACAAGGTTTGTGGGGTTCCATGGGATCTAGAAGCTTCTATAGGATCCCATTGGGTTCTATGGGGCTCCAGAAGGTTCTGTGGGGCTCTGTGGGTTCTAGAATGTTCTATGAGGTTCTATGGGGTTCCCTTGGGTTCTATGGGGTTCCATTAGGCACTGTGGTTCTCTGTCGGGCTCCAGAAAATTCTGTGGGGGTACCATTGGGTTCTATGGGGTTCCAGAAGGTACTGTGGGGTTTTACGGTGGTCTGTGGGGTTCTAGAAGTTTCTATGGGGTGCTGTGGGGAGCTGTGGGGCTCCAGAAGCTTCTACGGAGTTCCATTGGGTTCTATGGGGCTCTGTGGGGCTCCAGAAGGTTCTGTGGGGCTCTGTGGGGGTCAGTGGGGTCCCATTGGGTTCTATGGGGGTCTGTGGGGGTCTGTTCCATTGGCTCTTTCTAGAAGGCTTTGTGGGGTCCCATTGCGTACTATGGGGCTCTAGAAGGTTCTATGGGGCGCTGTGGGCCACTAGAAGGTTTTATGGAGTTCTATGGGGCTTTATAAGGCTCTGTGGGGCACAGTGGGGCTGCTATGGGGGGCTGCAGGGCTCTAGAAGGTTCTACGGGGTCCCATTGGGCTCTATGGGGCGCTGTGGGGTTCTAGAAGCTTCTATGGGATCCTATTAGGTTCTATGGAGCTTTGGAAGATTCTCTGGGGCTCTGTGGGTCTCTATGGAAATCTATGGGGGGCTGTGGGGCTCCAGAAGGTTCTGTGCAGCTCTGCAGGGCTCCAGAAGCTTCTATGGGGCGCTGTGGGGTCCCATTGGGTTCTATAGGGGTCTATGGGGCTCTCTAAGGCACTGTGGGGCTCTGGAAGGTTCTATGGGGCTCTATGGGTTTCTGGAATGTTCTGTGGGGCTGCTATGGGGCTCGATGGGTTTCTAGAAGGTTCTATGGGGCTCCAGAAGGTTCTATGGAACTCCAGAAGGTTCTATGGAGCTGCAGAAGGTTCTAGGAGGCCCTATTGGAGTCGATGGGGTTCTATGGAGCTCTGTGGGGTTCTAGAAGGTTCTGTGGGGTTCTGTGGAGTTCCATTGGGTTCGATGGGGCTCTGTGGGGCTCTAGAAGGTTCTGTGGGGTTCTATGGGGCTCCAGAAGGTTCTATGGGGCTCTAAAAAGGTTCTATGGGGTTCTATGGGAGCCTATGGGGCGCTGTGGGGCTCTAGAAGGTTCTATGGGGTCCCATTGGGTTCTACAGGGCTCTATAAGATTCTGTGGGGTTCCATTGGGTTCTATGGGGCTCCAGAAGATTCTGTGGGGTCCCATTGGGCTCTATGGGGCGCTGTGGGGTTCTAGAAGGTTCTATGGGGTTCTGTGGAGTCCTGTGGGGCTCTATGGGGCTCCAGAAAGTTCTGTGGGGCTCTGTGGGGTTCCTAGAAGTTTCTGTGGGGCTCTATGGGGTTCTATGGGGCTCCAGAAGGTTCTATGAGGCGCTGTGGGGGTCTATGGGATCCCATTGGGTTCTATGGAGATCTAGAATGTTCCGTGGGGGTTCTATGGGGTTCTACGGGGCTCTGTGAGGCTCCAGAAGGTTCTGTGGGGTCCCATTGGGTTCTATTGCGCTCCAGAAGGTTCTGTGGGGCTCTGTGGGGGTCTGTGGCGCTCTGTGGGGCTCCAGAAGGGACTGCGGGGCTCTGTAAGGTTCTGTAAGGTTCTATGAGGTTCTATGGAGTTCTATGGGGCTCTACGGGGTCCTAGAAGACTCTGTGGGGCTCTATGGGGTCTCATTGGGTTCTATGGGGCCCCAGAATGTTCTATGGGGTCCCATTGGATTTTCTGGAGCTCTGTGGGATCCCATTGGGTTCTGTTGGTTCTAGAAGCTTCTATGGGGTCCTATTGGGTTCTCTGGAGCTCTGGAAGATTCTATGGGGTGCTGTGGGGTCCCATTGGGTTCTATGGGGGTCTATGGGCCTCTATGGGGCACTGAGGGGCTCTAGATGGTTCTATGGGGCTCTATGGGTTTCTGGAAGTTTCTGTGGGGCTGCTATGGGGCTGTATGGGTTTCTAGAAGGTTCTATGGGGTCCCATTGGGTTCTATGGAGCTCCAGAAGGTTCTATGGAGCTGCAGAAGGTTCTAGGAGGCCCTATTGGATTCGATGGGGTTCTATGGAGCTCTGTGGGGTTCTAGAAGGTTCTGTGGGGTTCTGTGGAGTTCCATTGGGTTCTATGGGGCTCTGTGGGGCTCTAAGAACGTTCTGTGGGGCTCTATGGGGCTCTATGGGTTTCTAGAAGGTTCTGTGGGGTCCCATTGGGTTCTATGGAGCTCCAGAAGGTTCTATGGAGCTCCAGAAGGTTCTAGGAGGCCCTATTGGATTCGATGAGGTTCTATGGAGCTCTATGGGTTTCTAGAAGGTTCTATGGGGTCCCATTGGGTTCGATGGGGCTCTAAAAAGGTTCTAAAGGGTTCATTGAGGGCCTATGGGGCGCTGTGGGGCTCTAGAAGGTTCTATGAGGTCCCATTGGGTTCTACAGGGGCTCTATAAGATTCTGTGGGGTTCCATTGGGTTCAATGGGGCTCCAGAAGATTCTGTGGGGGCTCTGTGGGGGGTCTGTAGGGTCCCATTGGGTTCTGTGGGGCTCCAGAAGGTTCTGTGGGGGTCCCATTGGGCTCTAAGGGGCGCTGTGGGGTTCTAGAAGTTTCTATGGGATCCTATTGGATTCTTTGGAGCTCTGCAAGATTCTCTGGGGCTCTGTGGGGCTCTGTGAGGATCTATGGGGCTCTGCAGGGCTCCAGAAGCTTCTATGGGGGCGCTGTGGGGTCCCATTGGGTTCTATAGGGGTCTATGGGGCTCTATGGGGCACTGTGGGGCTCTAGAAGGTTCTATGGGGCTCTATGGGTTTCTAGAATGTTCTATGGGTCCCCATTGCGTTCTATGCGGCTCCTGAAGGTTCTATGAGGCCCCATAGGGTTCTATGCGGTTCTATGCAGTTCTGTGGGGTTCTAGAAGGTTCTGTGGGGCTCTATGGAGCTCTAGAAGGTTGTAGGGGAGTCTGTGGGGTTCTATGGGGTCCCATTGGGTTCTGTGGGGCTCTGTGGGGCTCCAAAAGGTTCTGTGGGGCTCTGTGGGGCTGCTATGGGGCACTGCGGGGCTCTAGAAGGTTCTATGGGGTTCTGTGGGGTCCTGTGGGGCTCTATGGGGCTCCAGAAAGTTCTGTGGGGCTCTGTGGGGTTTCTAGAAGTTTCTGTGGGGCTCTATGGGGGTTCTATGCGGCTCCAGAAGGTTCTATGAGGCGCTGTGGGGGTCTATGGGATCCCATTGGGTTCTATGGAGATCTAGAATGTTCTGTGGGGGTTCTATGGGGTTCTACGGGGCTCTGTGGGGCTCCAGAAGGTTCTATGAGGTCCTTTTGGTCTCTGTGGGGCTCTATGGGGCTTCAGAAGGGTCTAGGGGGCTCTGTGGGGATGTAGAAGGTTCTATGGGTGTTTATGGGGTCCCATTGAGTCGTATGGGGTTCTAGAAGGTTCTGTGGGGTCCTGTGGGGCTCTATGTGGCTGCTATAGGGCGCTGTGGGGCTCCAGAAGGTTCTACGGAGTTCCATTGGGTTTTATGGGGCTCTGTGGGGCTCCAGAAGGTTCTGTAGGGCTCTGTGGGGTTCAGTGGGGTCCCATTGGGTTCTATGGGGGTCTATGGGTTTCTAGAAGGTTCTGTGGGGTCCCATTGCATTCTATGGGGCTCTAGAAGGTTCTATGTAGAGCTGTGGGGCTCTAGAAGGTTCTATGGAGTTCTATGGGGCTTTATAAGGCTCTGTGAGGCTGCTATGGGGGGCTGCAGGGCTCTAGAAGGTTCTACGGGGTCCCATTGGGTTCTATGGGGCTCCATTGGATTCTATGGAGCTCTGGAAGATTCTATGGGGCTCTATGGGGATCTTTGGGGCGCTGTGGGGCTCCAGAAGGTTCAGGGGGACTCTGTAGGGTTCTTGAAGGCTCGATGGTTTTCATAGAATCCCCCTGAAATAACCCAAAAAATACCCCAAAGAACGCACAAAAAACCACCCAAAAATAACCCAAAAAATACTCCAACCCCCCCCAAAAATACCCCAAAAAAACTCCCAAAAAACCCAAAAAAACCCCCCAAAATAACCCCAAAAAACCACCCCAAAAATTGGGGAAAACTAGCCCAGAACTGCTGATGAACACTGGGGGAGAAGTCAGATGATAAAAAACACCCCAAAACACCCACAAAATACCCCGAAAATACCCTAAACCCCCCCCAAACCCCCAAAATAACCCCAAAAAATACCGCAAAAAACCCCAAAAAATAGCCCCGAAAATAACCACCAAATCCTCCAAAAAAACCCCAAAGAAAACCACCCAAAACCAGTAAAATAAAAACCAAACAAGCCCCGCCCACTACTGCCAAAGCCCCCGCCCACACAGCCAGAAGCCCCGCCAAATCTACCATTTATCCCCGTCCATCCCCCCTTTAGCCCGAACATTTTTGCCTTCAGCCCCGCACATTGCCACTGTAGTCCCGCCCATGCCGCCTTTTAACCCTCAGCCATTTTGCTTTTAGCCCCGGCCCATTCCCTCTTTAGCCCGGCCCATTCCCCCTTTAGCCCCGCCCATACACCATTCTGCCTCGCCCCATTCCCCTTTTAGACCCGCCCATCGCCCCTTTAGCCCTGCCCAAACACGATTCTGCCTCGCCAATTCCTTTTTCAGCCCCGCCCATTGCCCATTTAGCCTCGGCAATCTCCCCTTTAGCCACGCCCATCCCTCCTTTAGCCTCGGGCATTCCGCCTTTAGCCACGCCCATTCCGCCTTTAGCCACGCCCATTCCCGCCTTTAGCCCTGCCCATTCTGCCTTTAGCCACGCCCATCCCCCCTTTAGCCTCGGGCATTCCGCCTTTAGCCACGCCCATTCCGCCTATTAGACACGCCCATTCCGCCTTTAGCCCTGCCCATTCCGCCTTTAGCCCTGCCCATTCCACCTTTAGCCATGCCCGTTCCCCCTTTAGCCTCGCCCATTCCCCCTTTTGGCCTCGCCCATGGCCCCTAGAGCCCCGGCAAGCTCCCCTTTAGCCCCGCCCCTTCCTGCTTTAGCCCCGCC
The DNA here is from genome assembly GCF_020740725.1 of Corvus hawaiiensis. Classification (NCBI taxonomy): domain Eukaryota; kingdom Metazoa; phylum Chordata; class Aves; order Passeriformes; family Corvidae; genus Corvus; species Corvus hawaiiensis. The sequence continues at coordinate 148,590 of NC_063234.1, read as the reverse complement.
CACACCGCCCTTAGCCCCGCCCATTCCCCTTTTAGCCTCCCCCATGGCCCCGGCAAGCCCCGGCAAGCCCCCCCCTTTAGCCCCGCCCCTTCCGCCCTTGGCCCCGCCCACTCCGCCCTTGGCCCCGCCCACCCCGCCCTTGGCCCCCGCCCATTCCCCCTTTAGCCACGCCCATTCCGCCTTCAGCCCACGGCCTTTCCCCCTTTAGCCCTGCCCATACACGGTTCTGCCTCGCCCATTCCCCTTTTAGCCTCCCCCCTATGGCCCCTAGAGCCCTTGGGAAGCTCCCCCCCTTTAGCCCCGCCCCTTCCGGCTTTAGCCCCGCCCACTCCGCCCCTTGGCCCCCCGCCCACCCCGCCCCTTGGCCCCGCCCATTCCCCCTTTAGCCACGCCCATTCCGCCTTCAGCCACGGCCTTTCCCCTTGAGCCCTGCCCATACACGATTCTGCCTCGCCCATTCCCCTTTTAGCCTCCCCCCTACGGCCCCTAGAGCCCGGGCAAGCCCCCATCCCCTTTAGCCCCGCCCCTTCCGGCTTTAGCCCCGCCCCACTCCGCCCTTGGCCCCGCCCACACCGCCCTTGGCCCCGCCCATTCCCCCTTTAGCCACGCCCATTCCACCTTCAGCCACGGCCCTTTCCCCCTTTAGCCCTGCCCATACACGATTCTGCCTCGCCCATTCCCCTTTTAGCCTCCCCCCTACGGCCCCCTAGAGCCCCGGCAAGCCCCCCCCCCTTTAGCCCCGCCCCTTCCGGCTTTAGCCCCGCCCACTCCGGCTTTAGCTCCGCCCACTCCGCCCTTAGCCCCGCCCACCCCGCCCTTGGCCACGCCCATTCCGCCTTCAGCCCACGGCCTTTCCCCCTTTAGCCCTGCCCATACACGATTCTGCCTCGCCCATTCCCCTTTTAGCCTCCCCCCTACGGCCCCTAGAGCCCCGGCAGGGCCCCCCCCCTTTAGCCCCGCCCCTTCCGGCTTTAGCCCCGCCCCTTCCGGCTTTAGCCCCGCCCACTCCGCCCTTGGCCCCGCCCACCCCCGCCCTTGGCCCCGCCCATTCCCCCTTTAGCCACGCCCATTCCGCCTTCAGCCCACGGCCTTTCCCCCTTTAGCCCTGCCCATACACGATTCTGCCTCGCCCATTCCCCTTTTAGCCTCCCCCCTACGGCCCCTAGAGCCCCGGCAAGCCCCCCCCTTTAGCCCGCCCCTTCCGGCTTTAGCCCCGCCCACTCCGCCCTTGGCTCCGCCCACCCCGCCCTTGGCCCCGCCCATTCCCCCTTTAGCCACGCCCATTCCGCCTTCAGCCACGGCCTTTCCCCCTTTAGCCCTGCCCATACACGATTCTGCCTCGCCCATTCCCCTTTTAGCCTCCCCCCTACGGCCCCCTAGAGCCCCGGCAAGCGGCCCCCCCCCCCTTAGCCCCGCCCCTTCCGGATTTAGCCCCGCCCCTTCCGGCTTTAGCCCCGCCCACTCCGCCCTTGGCCCCGCCCACCCCGCCCTTGGCCCCGCCCATTCCCCCTTTAGCCACGCCCATTCCGCCTTCAGCCACGGCCTTTCCCCCTTTAGCCCTGCCCATACACGATTCTGCCTCGCCCATTCCCCTTTTAGCCTCCCCCCCTACGGCCCCTAGAGCCCCGGCAGGCCCCCCCCCTTTAGCCCCGCCCCTTCCGGCTTTAGCCCCGCCCCTTCCGGCTTTAGCCCCGCCCACTCCGCCCTTGGCCCCGCCCACCCCGCCCTTGGCCCCGCCCATTCCCCCTTTAGCCACGCCCATTCCGCCTTCAGCCACGGCCTTTCCCCCTTTAGCCCTGCCCATACACGATTCTGCCTCGCCATTCCCCTTTTAGCCTCCCCCCTACGGCCCCTAGAGCCCCGGCAAGCCCCCCCCCTTTAGCCCCGCCCCTTCCGGCTTTAGCCCCGCCCCTTCCGGCTTTAGCCCCGCCCACTCCGCCTTTAGCCCCGCCCATTCCCCCTTTAGCCACGCCCATTCCGCCTTCAGCCACGGCCTTTCCCCCTTTAGCCCTGCCCATACACGATTCTGCCTCGCCCATTCCCCTTTTAGCCTCCCCCCTACGGCCCCTAGAGCCCCGGCAAGCCCCCCCCCCCTTTAGCCCCGCCCCTTCCGGCTTTAGCCCCGCCCACTCCGCCCTTAGCCCCGCCACACCCCGCCCTTGGCCCCGACAACTCCCCCTTTAGCCACGCCCATTCCGCGTTCAGCCACGGCCTTTCCCCCTTTAGCCCTGCCCATCACACGATTCTGCCTCGCCCATTCCCCTTTTAGCCTCCCCCCTACGGCCCCTAGAGCCCCGGCAGGCCCCCCCCCCTTTAGCCCCGCCCCTTCCGGCTTTAGCCCCGCCCAACTCCGGCTTTAGCCCCGCCCACTCCGCCCTTAGCCCCGCCCACCCCCGCCTTGGCCACGCCCATTCCGCCTTCAGCCACGGCCTTTCCCCCTTTAGCCCTGCCCATACACGATTCTGCCTCGCCCATTCCCCTTTTAGCCTCCCCCCTACGGCCCCTAGAGCCCCGGCAAGCGGCCCCCCCCTTTAGCCCCGCCCCTTCCGGCTTTAGCTCCGCCCCTTCCGGCTTTAGCCCCGCCCACTCCGCCCTTGGCTCCGCCCACCCCGCCCTTGGCCCCGCCCATTCCCCCTTTAGCCACGCCCATTCCGCCTTCAGCCACGGCCTTTCCCCCTTTAGCCCTGCCCATACACGATTCTGCCTCGCCCATTCCCCTTTTAGCCTCCCCCCTACGGCCCCTAGAGCCCCGGCAAGCCCCCCCCCTTTAGCCCCGCCCCTTCCGGCTTTAGCCCCGCCCCTTCCGGCTTTAGCCCCGCCCACTCCGCCCTTGGCCCCGCCCACCCCGCCCTTGGCCCCGCCCACTCCCCCTTTAGCCACGCCCTTTCCGCCTTCAGCCACGGCCTTTCCCCCTTTAGCCCTGCCCATACACGATTCTGCCTCGCCCATTCCCCTTTTAGCCTCCCCCCTACGGCCCCTAGAGCCCCGGCAAGCCCCCCCTTTAGCCCCGCCCCTTCCGGCTTTAGCCCCGCCCCTTCCGGCTTTAGCCCCGCCCACTCCGCCCTTAGACCCGCCCACCCCGCCCTTGGCCCCGCCCATTCCCCCTTTAGCCACGCCCATTCCGCCTTCAGCCACGGCCTTTCCCCCTTTAGCCCTGCCCATACACGATTCTGCCTCGCCCATTCCCCTTTTAGCCTCCCCCCTACGGCCCCTAGAGCCCCGGCGAGCCCCCCCCCTTTAGCCCCGCCCCTTCCGGCTTTAGCCCCGCCCACCCCGCACTTGGCCCCGCCCACCCCGCCCTTGGCCCCGCCCATCCCCCCTTTAGCCACGCCCATTCCGCCTTCAGCCACGGCCTTTCCCCCTTTAGCCCTGCCCATACACGATTCTGCCTCGCCCATTCCCCTTTTAGCCTCCCCCCTACGGCCCCTAGAGCCCCGGCAAGCCCCCCCCCCCTTTAGCCCCGCCCCTTCCGGCTTTAGCCCCGCCCCTTCCGGCTTTAGCCCCGCCCACTCCGCCCTTAGACCCGCCCACCCCGCCCTTGGCCCCGCCCATTCCCCCTTTAGCCACGCCCATTCCGCCTTCAGCCACGGCCTTTCCCCCTTTAGCCCTGCCCATACACGATTCTGCCTCGCCCATTCCCCTTTTAGCCTCCCCCCTACGGCCCCTAGAGCCCCGGCGAGCCCCCCCCCCTTTAGCCCCGCCCCTTCCGTCTTTAGCCCCGCCCACTCCGCCCTTAGCCCCGCCCACCCCGCCCTTGGCCCCGCCCATTCCCCCTTTAGCCACGCCCATTCCGCCTTCAGCCACGGCCTTTCCCCCTTTAGCCCTGCCCATACACGATTCTGCCTCGCCCATTCCCCTTTTAGCCTCCCCCCTACGGCCCCTAGAGCCCCGGCAAGCCTTCCCCTTTAGCCCCGCCCCTTCCGCCTTTAGCCCCGCCCACTCCGCCCTTAGCCCCGCCCACCCCGCCCTTGGCCCCGCCCATTCCCCCTTTAGCCACGCCCATTCCGCCTTCAGCCACGGCCTTTCCCCCTTTAGCCCTGCCCATACACGATTCTGCCTCGCCCATTCCCCTTTTAGCCTCCCCCCTACGGCCCCTAGAGCCCCGGCAAGCCCCCCCCCTTTAGCCCCGCCCCTTCCGGCTTTAGCCCCGCCCACTCCGCCCTTAGCCCCGCCCACCCCGCCCTTGGCCCCGCCCACTCCCCCTTTAGCCACGCCCATTCCGCCTTCAGCCACGGCCTTTCCCCCTTTAGCCCTGCCCATACACGATTCTGCCTCGCCCATTCCCCTTTTAGCCTCCCCCCTACGGCCCCTAGAGCCCCGGCAGGCCCCCCCCCTTTAGCCCCGCCCCTTCCGGCTTTAGCCCCGCCCCTTCCGGCTTTAGCCCCGCCCACTCCGCCTTTAGCCCCGCCCACCCCGCCCTTGGCCCCGCCCATTCCCCCTTTAGTCACGCCCATTCCGCCTTCAGCCACGGCCTTTCCCCCTTTAGCCCTGCCCATACACGATTCTGCCTCGCCCATTCCCCTTTTAGCCTCCCCCCTACGGCCCCTAGAGCCCCGGCAACCCCCCCCCTTTAGCCCCGCCCCTTCCGGCTTTAGCCCCGCCCACTCCGCCCTTAGCCCCGCCCACCCCGCCCTTGGACCCGCCCATTCCTCCTTTAGCCACGCCCATTCCGCCTTCAGCCACGGCCTTTCCCCCTTTAGCCCTGCCCATACACGATTCTGCCTCGCCCATTCCCCTTTTAGCCTCCCCCCTACGGCCCCTAGAGCCCCGGCAACCCCCCCCCTTTAGCCCCGCCCCTTCCGGCTTTAGCCCCGCCCACTCCGCCCTTAGGCCCGCCCACCCCGCCCTTGGCCCCGCCCATTCCCCCTTTAGCCACGCCCATTCCGCCTTCAGCCACGGCCTTCCCCCTTTAGCCCTGCCCATACACGATTCTGCCTCGCCCATTCCCCTTTTAGCCTCCCCCCTACGGCCCCTAGAGCCCCGGCAAGCGGCCCCCCCCTTTAGCCCCGCCCCTTCCGGCTTTAGCCCCGCCCCTTCCGGCTTTAGCCCCGCCCACTCCGCCCTTGGCCCCGCCCACCCCGCCCTTGGCCCCGCCCATTCCCCCTTTAGCCACGCCCATTCCGCCTTCAGCCACGGCCTTTCCCCCTTTAGCCCTGCCCATACACGATTCTGCCTCGCCCATTCCCCTTTTAGCCTCCCCCCTACGGCCCCTAGAGCCCCGGCAGGCCCCCCCCTTTAGCCCCGCCCCTTCCGGCTTTAGCCCCGCCCCTTCCGGCTTTAGCCCCGCCCACTCCGCCCTTGGCCCCGCCCACCCCGCCCTTGGCCCCGCCCATTCCCCCTTTAGTCACGCCCATTCCGCCTTCAGCCACGGCCTTTCCCCCTTTAGCCCTGCCCATACACGATTCTGCCTCGCCCATTCCCCTTTTAGCCTCCCCCCTACGGCCCCTAGAGCCCCGGCAGGCCCCCCCCTTTAGCCCCGCCCCTTCCGGCTTTAGCCCCGCCCCTTCCGGCTTTAGCCCCGCCCACTCCGCCTTTAGCCCCGCCCACCCCGCCCTTGGCCCCGCCCATTCCCCTTTAGCCACGCCCATTCCGCCTTCAGCCACGGCCTTTCCCCCTTTAGCCCTGCCCATACACGATTCTGCCTCGCCCATTCCCCTTTTAGCCTCCCCCCTACGGCCCCTAGAGCCCCGGCAGGACCCCCCCTTTAGCCCCGCCCCTTCCGGCTTTAGCCCCGCCCCTTCCGGCTTTAGCCCCGCCCACTCCGCCCTTGGCCCCGCCCACCCCGCCCTTGGCCCCGCCCATTCCCCCTTTAGCCACGCCCATTCCGCCTTCAGCCACGGCTTTTCCCCCTTTAGCCCTGCCCATACACGATTCTGCCTCGCCCATTCCCCTTTTAGCCTCCCCCCTACCGCCCCTAGAGCCCCGGCGAGCCCCCCCCTTTAACCCCGCCCCTTCCGGCTTTAGCCCCGCCCACTCCGCCCTTAGCCCCGCCCACCCCGCCCTTGGCCCCGCCCATTCCCCCTTTAGCCACGCCCATTCCGCCTTCAGCCACGGCCTTTCCCCCTTTAGCTCTGCCCATACATGATTCTGCCTCGCCCATTCCCCTTTTAGCCTCCCCCCTACGGCCCCTAGAGCCCCGGCGAGCCCCCCCCCTTTAGCCCCGCCCCTTCCGGCTTTATCCCCGCCCACTCCGCCCTTAGCCCCGCCCACCCCGCCCTTGGCCCCGCCCATTCCCCCTTTAGCCACGCCCATTCCGCCTTCAGCCACGGCCTTTCCCCCTTTAGCCCTGCCCATACACGATTCTGCCCCGCCCATTCCCCTTTTAGCCTCCCCCCTACGGCCCCTAGAGCCCCGGCAGCCCCCCCCCTTTAGCCCCGCCCCTTCCGGCTTTAGCCCCGCCCCTTCCGGCTTTAGCCCCGCCCACTCCGCCCTTAGGCCCGCCCACCCCGCCCTTGGCCCCGCCCATTCCCCCTTTAGCCACGCCCATTCCGCCTTCAGCCACGGCCTTTCCCCCTTTAGCCCTGCCCATACACGATTCTGCCTCGCCCATTCCCCTTTTAGCCTCCCCCCTACGGCCCCTAGAGCCCCGGCAAGCCCCCCCCTTTAGCCCAGCCCCTTCCGGCTTTAGCCCCGCCCACTCCGCCCTTAGGCCCGCCCACCCCGCCCTTGGACCCGCCCATTCCCCCTTTAGCCACGCCCATTCCGCCTTCAGCCACGGCCTTCCCCCTTTAGCCCTGCCCATACACGATTCTGCCTCGCCCATTCCCCTTTTAGCCTCCCCCCTACGGCCCCTAGAGCCCCGGCAAGCGGCCCCCCCCTTTAGCCCCGCCCCTTCCGGCTTTAGCCCCGCCCCTTCCGGCTTTAGCCCCGCCCACTCCGCCCTTGGCTCCGCCCACCCCGCCCTTGGCCCCGCCCATTCCCCCTTTAGCCACGCCCATTCCGCCTTCAGCCACGGCCTTTCCCCCTTTAGCCCTGCCCATACACGATTCTGCCTCGCCCATTCCCCTTTTAGCCTCCCCCCTACGGCCCCTAGAGCCCCGGCAGCCCCCCCCCCTTTAGCCCCGCCCCTTCCGGCTTTAGCCCCGCCCCTTCCGGCTTTAGCCCCGCCCACTCCGCCCTTAGCCCCGCCCACCCCGCCCTTGTCCCCGCCCATTCCTCCTTTAGCCACGCCCATTCCGCCTTCAGCCACGGCCTTTCCCCCTTTAGCCCTGCCCATACATGATTCTGCCTCGCCCATTCCCCTTTTAGCCTCCCCCCTACGGCCCCTAGAGCCCCGGCAGGCCCCCCCCTTTAGCCCCGCCCCTTCCGGCTTTAGCCCCGCCCCTTCCGGCTTTAGCCCCGCCCACTCCGCCTTTAGCCCCGCCCACCCCGCCCTTGGCCCCGCCCATTCCCCCTTTAGCCACGCCCATTCCGCCTTCAGCCACGGCCTTTCCCCCTTTAGCCCTGCCCATACACGATTCTGCCTCGCCCATTCCCCTTTTAGCCTCCCCCCTACGGCCCCTAGAGCCCCGGCAGGCCCCCCCTTTAGCCCCGCCCCTTCCGGCTTTAGCCCCGCCCCTTCCGGCTTTAGCCCCGCCCACTCCGCCCTTAGACCCGCCCACCCCGCCCTTGGCCCCGCCCATTCCCCCTTTAGCCACGCCCATTCCGCCTTCAGCCACGGCCTTTCCCCCTTTAGCCCTGCCCATACACGATTCTGCCTCGCCCATTCCCCTTTTAGCCTCCCCCCTACGGCCCCTAGAGCCCCGGCAAGCCCCCCCCTTTAGCCCCGCCCCTTCCGGCTTTAGCCCCGCCCACTCCGCCCTTAGACCCGCCCACCCCGCCCTTGGCCCCGCCCATTCCCCCTTTAGCCACGCCCATTCCGCCTTCAGCCACGGCCTTTCCCCCTTTAGCCCTGCCCATACACGATTCTGCCTCGCCCATTCCCCTTTTAGCCTCCCCCCTACGGCCCCTAGAGCCCCGGCAGGCCCCCCCCTTTAGCCCCGCCCCTTCCGGCTTTAGCCCCGCCCACTCCGCCCTTAGACCCGCCCACCCCGCCCTTGGCCCCGCCCATTCCCCCTTTAGCCACGCCCATTCCGCCTTCAGCCACGGCCTTTCCCCCTTTAGCCCTGCCCATACACGATTCTGCCTCGCCCATTCCCCTTTTAGCCTCCCCCCTACGGCCCCTAGAGCCCCGGCGAGCCCCCCCCTTTAGCCCCGCCCCTTCCGGCTTTAGCCCCGCCCACTCCGCCCTTAGCCCCGCCCACCCCGCCCTTGGCCCCGCCCATTCCCCCTTTAGCCACGCCCATTCCGCCTTCAGCCACGGCCTTTCCCCCTTTAGCCCTGCCCATACACGATTCTGCCTCGCCCATTCCCCTTTTAGCCTCCCCCCTACGGCCCCTAGAGCCCCGGCAAGCCCCCCCCTTTAGCCCCGCCCCTTCCGGATTTAGCCCCGCCCACTCCGCCCTTAGCCCCGCCCACCCCGCCCTTGGCCCCGCCCATTCCCCCTTTAGCCACGCCCATTCCGCCTTCAGCCACGGCCTTTCCCCCTTTAGCCCTGCCCATACACGATTCTGCCTCGCCCATTCCCCTTTTAGCCTCCCCCCTACGGCCCCTAGAGCCCCGGCAAGCCCCCCCCCCCTTTAGCCCCGCCCCTTCCGGCTTTAGCCCCGCCCACTCCGCCTTTAGCCCCGCCCACCCCGCCCTTGGCCCCGCCCATTCCCCTTTAGCCACGCCCATTCCGCCTTCAGCCACGGCCTTTCCCCCTTTAGCCCTGCCCATACACGATTCTGCCTCGCCCATTCCCCTTTTAGCCTCCCCCCTACGGCCCCTAGAGCCCCGGCAGGACCCCTTCTTTAGCCCCGCCCCTTCCGGCTTTAGCCCCGCCCCTTCCGGCTTTAGCCCCGCCCACTCCGCCCTTGGCCCCGCCCACCCCGCCCTTGGCCCCGCCCATTCCCCCTTTAGCCACGCCCATTCCGCCTTCAGCCACGGCTTTTCCCCCTTTAGCCCTGCCCATACACGATTCTGCCTCGCCCATTCCCCTTTTAGCCTCCCCCCTACCGCCCCTAGAGCCCCGGCGAGCCCCCCCCTTTAACCCCGCCCCTTCCGGCTTTAGCCCCGCCCACTCCGCCCTTAGCCCCGCCCACCCCGCCCTTGGCCCCGCCCATTCCCCCTTTAGCCACGCCCATTCCGCCTTCAGCCACGGCCTTTCCCCCTTTAGCTCTGCCCATACATGATTCTGCCTCGCCCATTCCCCTTTTAGCCTCCCCCCTACGGCCCCTAGAGCCCCGGCGAGCCCCCCCCCTTTAGCCCCGCCCCTTCCGGCTTTATCCCCGCCCACTCCGCCCTTAGCCCCGCCCACCCCGCCCTTGGCCCCGCCCATTCCCCCTTTAGCCACGCCCATTCCGCCTTCAGCCACGGCCTTTCCCCCTTTAGCCCTGCCCATACACGATTCTGCCCCGCCCATTCCCCTTTTAGCCTCCCCCCTACGGCCCCTAGAGCCCCGGCAGCCCCCCCCCTTTAGCCCCGCCCCTTCCGGCTTTAGCCCCGCCCCTTCCGGCTTTAGCCCCGCCCACTCCGCCCTTAGGCCCGCCCACCCCGCCCTTGGCCCCGCCCATTCCCCCTTTAGCCACGCCCATTCCGCCTTCAGCCACGGCCTTTCCCCCTTTAGCCCTGCCCATACACGATTCTGCCTCGCCCATTCCCCTTTTAGCCTCCCCCCTACGGCCCCTAGAGCCCCGGCAAGCCCCCCCCTTTAGCCCAGCCCCTTCCGGCTTTAGCCCCGCCCACTCCGCCCTTAGGCCCGCCCACCCCGCCCTTGGACCCGCCCATTCCCCCTTTAGCCACGCCCATTCCGCCTTCAGCCACGGCCTTCCCCCTTTAGCCCTGCCCATACACGATTCTGCCTCGCCCATTCCCCTTTTAGCCTCCCCCCTACGGCCCCTAGAGCCCCGGCAAGCGGCCCCCCCCTTTAGCCCCGCCCCTTCCGGCTTTAGCCCCGCCCCTTCCGGCTTTAGCCCCGCCCACTCCGCCCTTAGACCCGCCCACCCCGCCCTTGGCCCCGCCCATTCCCCCTTTAGCCACGCCCATTCCGCCTTCAGCCACGGCCTTTCCCCCTTTAGCCCTGCCCATACACGATTCTGCCTCGCCCATTCCCCTTTTAGCCTCCCCCCTACGGCCCCTAGAGCCCCGGCAGGCCCCCCCCTTTAGCCCCGCCCCTTCCGGCTTTAGCCCCGCCCACTCCGCCCTTAGACCCGCCCACCCCGCCCTTGGCCCCGCCCATTCCCCCTTTAGCCACGCCCATTCCGCCTTCAGCCACGGCCTTTCCCCCTTTAGCCCTGCCCATACACGATTCTGCCTCGCCCATTCCCCTTTTAGCCTCCCCCCTACGGCCCCTAGAGCCCCGGCGAGCCCCCCCCTTTAGCCCCGCCCCTTCCGGCTTTAGCCCCGCCCACTCCGCCCTTAGCCCCGCCCACCCCGCCCTTGGCCCCGCCCATTCCCCCTTTAGCCACGCCCATTCCGCCTTCAGCCACGGCCTTTCCCCCTTTAGCCCTGCCCATACACGATTCTGCCTCGCCCATTCCCCTTTTAGCCTCCCCCCTACGGCCCCTAGAGCCCCGGCAAGCCCCCCCCTTTAGCCCCGCCCCTTCCGGATTTAGCCCCGCCCACTCCGCCCTTAGCCCCGCCCACCCCGCCCTTGGCCCCGCCCATTCCCCCTTTAGCCACGCCCATTCCGCCTTCAGCCACGGCCTTTCCCCCTTTAGCCCTGCCCATACACGATTCTGCCTCGCCCATTCCCCTTTTAGCCTCCCCCCTACGGCCCCTAGAGCCCCGGCAAGCCCCCCCCCCCCTTTAGCCCCGCCCCTTCCGGCTTTAGCCCCGCCCACTCCGCCTTTAGCCCCGCCCACCCCGCCCTTGGCCCCGCCCATTCCCCTTTAGCCACGCCCATTCCGCCTTCAGCCACGGCCTTTCCCCCTTTAGCCCTGCCCATACACGATTCTGCCTCGCCCATTCCCCTTTTAGCCTCCCCCCTACGGCCCCTAGAGCCCCGGCAGGACCCCTTCTTTAGCCCCGCCCCTTCCGGCTTTAGCCCCGCCCCTTCCGGCTTTAGCCCCGCCCACTCCGCCCTTGGCCCCGCCCACCCCGCCCTTGGCCCCGCCCATTCCCCCTTTAGCCACGCCCATTCCGCCTTCAGCCACGGCTTTTCCCCCTTTAGCCCTGCCCATACACGATTCTGCCTCGCCCATTCCCCTTTTAGCCTCCCCCCTACGGCCCCTAGAGCCCCGGCGAGCCCCCCCCTTTAGCCCCGCCCCTTCCGGCTTTAGCCCCGCCCACTCCGCCCTTAGCCCCGCCCACCCCGCCCTTCGCCCCGCCCATTCCCCCTTTAGCCACGCCCATTCCGCCTTCAGCCACGGCCTTTCCCCCTTTAGCTCTGCCCATACATGATTCTGCCTCGCCCATTCCCCTTTTAGCCTCCCCCCTACGGCCCCTAGAGCCCCGGCGAGCCCCCCCCCTTTAGCCCCGCCCCTTCCGGCTTTATCCCCGCCCACTCCGCCCTTAGCCCCGCCCACCCCGCCCTTGGCCCCGCCCATTCCCCCTTTAGCCACGCCCATTCCGCCTTCAGCCACGGCCTTTCCCCCTTTAGCCCTGCCCATACACGATTCTGCCCCGCCCATTCCCCTTTTAGCCTCCCCCCTACGGCCCCTAGAGCCCCGGCAGCCCCCCCCCTTTAGCCCCGCCCCTTCCGGCTTTAGCCCCGCCCCTTCCGGCTTTAGCCCCGCCCACTCCGCCCTTAGGCCCGCCCACCCCGCCCTTGGCCCCGCCCATTCCCCCTTTAGCCACGCCCATTCCGCCTTCAGCCACGGCCTTTCCCCCTTTAGCCCTGCCCATACACGATTCTGCCTCGCCCATTCCCCTTTTAGCCTCCCCCCTACGGCCCCTAGAGCCCCGGCAAGCCCCCCCCTTTAGCCCAGCCCCTTCCGGCTTTAGCCCCGCCCACTCCGCCCTTAGGCCCGCCCACCCCGCCCTTGGACCCGCCCATTCCCCCTTTAGCCACGCCCATTCCGCCTTCAGCCACGGCCTTCCCCCTTTAGCCCTGCCCATACACGATTCTGCCTCGCCCATTCCCCTTTTAGCCTCCCCCCTACGGCCCCTAGAGCCCCGGCAAGCGGCCCCCCCCTTTAGCCCCGCCCCTTCCGGCTTTAGCCCCGCCCCTTCCGGCTTTAGCCCCGCCCACTCCGCCCTTGGCTCCGCCCACCCCGCCCTTGGCCCCGCCCATTCCCCCTTTAGCCACGCCCATTCCGCCTTCAGCCACGGCCTTTCCCCCTTTAGCCCTGCCCATACACGATTCTGCCTCGCCCATTCCCCTTTTAGCCTCCCCCCTACGGCCCCTAGAGCCCCGGCAGCCCCCCCCCTTTAGCCCCGCCCCTTCCGGCTTTAGCCCCGCCCCTTCCGGCTTTAGCCCCGCCCACTCCGCCCTTAGCCCCGCCCACCCCGCCCTTGTCCCCGCCCATTCCTCCTTTAGCCACGCCCATTCCGCCTTCAGCCACGGCCTTTCCCCCTTTAGCCCTGCCCATACATGATTCTGCCTCGCCCATTCCCCTTTTAGCCTCCCCCCTACGGCCCCTAGAGCCCCGGCAGGCCCCCCCCTTTAGCCCCGCCCCTTCCGGCTTTAGCCCCGCCCCTTCCGGCTTTAGCCCCGCCCACTCCGCCTTTAGCCCCGCCCACCCCGCCCTTGGCCCCGCCCATTCCCCCTTTAGCCACGCCCATTCCGCCTTCAGCCACGGCCTTTCCCCCTTTAGCCCTGCCCATACACGATTCTGCCTCGCCCATTCCCCTTTTAGCCTCCCCCCTACGGCCCCTAGAGCCCCGGCAGGCCCCCCCTTTAGCCCCGCCCCTTCCGGCTTTAGCCCCGCCCCTTCCGGCTTTAGCCCCGCCCACTCCGCCCTTAGACCCGCCCACCCCGCCCTTGGCCCCGCCCATTCCCCCTTTAGCCACGCCCATTCCGCCTTCAGCCACGGCCTTTCCCCCTTTAGCCCTGCCCATACACGATTCTGCCTCGCCCATTCCCCTTTTAGCCTCCCCCCTACGGCCCCTAGAGCCCCGGCGAGCCCCCCTCTTTAGCCCCGCCCCTTCCGGCTTTAGCCCCGCCCACTCCGCCCTTAGACCCGCCCACCCCGCCCTTGGCCCCGCCCATTCCCCCTTTAGCCACGCCCATTCCGCCTTCAGCCACGGCCTTTCCCCCTTTAGCCCTGCCCATACACGATTCTGCCTCGCCCATTCCCCTTTTAGCCTCCCCCCTACGGCCCCTAGAGCCCCGGCAGGCCCCCCCCTTTAGCCCCGCCCCTTCCGGCTTTAGCCCCGCCCACTCCGCCCTTAGACCCGCCCACCCCGCCCTTGGCCCCGCCCATTCCCCCTTTAGCCACGCCCATTCCGCCTTCAGCCACGGCCTTTCCCCCTTTAGCCCTGCCCATACACGATTCTGCCTCGCCCATTCCCCTTTTAGCCTCCCCCCTACGGCCCCTAGAGCCCCGGCGAGCCCCCCCCTTTAGCCCCGCCCCTTCCGGCTTTAGCCCCGCCCACTCCGCCCTTAGCCCCGCCCACCCCGCCCTTGGCCCCGCCCATTCCCCCTTTAGCCACGCCCATTCCGCCTTCAGCCACGGCCTTTCCCCCTTTAGCCCTGCCCATACACGATTCTGCCTCGCCCATTCCCCTTTTAGCCTCCCCCCTACGGCCCCTAGAGCCCCGGCAAGCCCCCCCCTTTAGCCCCGCCCCTTCCGCCTTTAGCCCCGCCCACTCCGCCCTTAGCCCCGCCCACCCCGCCCTTGGCCCCGCCCATTCCCCCTTTAGCCACGCCCATTCCGCCTTCAGCCACGGCCTTTCCCCCTTTAGCCCTGCCCATACACGATTCTGCCTCGCCCATTCCCCTTTTAGCCTCCCCCCTACGGCCCCTAGAGCCCCGGCAAGCCCCCCCCCCCTTTAGACCCGCCCCTTCCGGCTTTAGCCCCGCCCACTCCGCCCTTAGCCCCGCCCACCCCGCCCTTGGCCCCGCCCACTCCCCCTTTAGCCACGCCCATTCCGCCTTCAGCCACGGCCTTTCCCCCTTTAGCCCTGCCCATACACGATTCTGCCTCGCCCATTCCCCTTTTAGCCTCCCCCCTACGGCCCCTAGAGCCCCGGCAGGCCCCCCCTTTAGCCCCGCCCCTTCCGGCTTTAGCCCCGCCCCTTCCGGCTTTAGCCCCGCCCACTCCGCCCTTAGACCCGCCCACCCCGCCTTTGGCCCCGCCCATTCCCCCTTTAGCCACGCCCATTCCGCCTTCAGCCACGGCCTTTCCCCCTTTAGCCCTGCCCATACACGATTCTGCCTCGCCCATTCCCCTTTTAGCCTCCCCCCTACGGCCCCTAGAGCCCCGGCAAGCCCCCCCCCTTAGCCCCGCCCCTTCCGCCTTTAGCCCCGCCCACTCCGCCCTTAGGCCCGCCCACCCCGCCCTTGGCCCCGCCCATTCCCCCTTTAGCCACGCCCATTCCGCCTTCAGCCACGGCCTTCCCCCCTTTAGCCCTGCCCATACACGATTCTGCCTCGCCCATTCCCCTTTTAGCCTCCCCCCTACGGCCCCCAGAGCCCCGGCAGGCCCCCCCCCTTTAGCCCCGCCCCTTCCGGCTTTAGCCCCGCCCCTTCCGGCTTTAGCCCCGCCCACACCGCCATTGGCCCCGCCCACCCCGCCCTTGGCCCCGCCCACTCCCCCTTTAGCCACGCCCATTCCGCCTTCAGCCACGGTCTTTCCCCCTTTAGCCCTGCCCATACACGATTCTGCCTCGCCCATTCCCCTTTTAGCCTCCCCCCCTACGGCCCCTAGAGCCCCGGCAGGCCCCCCCCTTTAGCCCCGCCCCCTCCGGCTTTAGCCCCGCCCCTTCCGGCTTTAGCCCCGCCCACTCCGCCCTTAGCCCCGCCCACCCCGCCCTTGGCCCCGCCCATTCCCCCTTTAGCCACGCCCATTCCGCCTTCAGCCACGGCCTTTCCCCCTTTAGCCCTGCCCATACACGATTCTGCCTCGCCCATTCCCCTTTTAGCCTCCCCCCTACGGCCCCTAGAGCCCCGGCAGGCCCCCCCCCCTTTAGCCCCGCCCCTTCCGGCTTTAGCCCCGCCCCTTCCGGCTTTAGCCCCGCCCACTCCGCCCTTAGCCCCGCCCACCCCGCCCTTGGCCCCGCCCATTCCCCCTTTAGCCACGCCCATTCCGCCTTCAGCCACGGCCTTTCCCCCTTTAGCCCTGCCCATACACGATTCTGCCTCGCCCATTCCCCTTTTAGCCTCCCCCCTACGGCCCCTAGAGCCCCGGCAAGCCCCCCCCTTTAGCCCCGTCCCTTCCGGCTTTAGCCCCGCCCACTCCGCCCTTAGGCCCGCCCACCCCGCCCTTGGACCCGCCCATTCCCCCTTTAGCCACGCCCATTCCGCCTTCAGCCACGGCCTTCCCCCTTTAGCCCTGCCCATACACGATTCTGCCTCGCCCATTCCCCTTTTAGCCTCCCCCCTACGGCCCCTAGAGCCCCGGCAAGCGGCCCCCCCCTTTAGCCCCGCCCCTTCCGGCTTTAGCCCCGCCCACTCCGCCCTTAGCCCCGCCCACTCCGCCCTTGGCCCCGCCCACCCCGCCCTTGGCCCCGCCCATTCCCCCTTTAGCCACGCCCATTCCGCCTTCAGCCACGGCCTTTCCCCCTTTAGCCCTGCCCATACACGATTCTGCCTCGCCCATTCCCCTTTTAGCCTCCCCCCTACAGCCCCTAGAGCCCCGGCAAGCCCCCCCCCCCTTAGCCCCGCCCCTTCCTGCTTTAGCCCCGCCCCTTCCGGCTTTAGCGCCGCCCACTCCGCCCTTGGCTCCGCCCATTCCCCCTTTAGCCACGCCCATTCCGCCTTCAGCCACGGCCTTTCCCCCTTTAGCCCTGCCCATACACGATTCTGCCTCGCCCATTCCCCTTTTAGCCTCCCCCCTACGGCCCCTAGAGCCCCGGCAGGCCCCCCCCTTTAGCCCCGCCCCTTCCGGCTTTAGCCCCGCCCCTTCCGGCTTTAGCCCCGCCCACTCCGCCCTTGGCCCCGCCCACTCCCCCTTTAGCCACGCCCATTCCGCCTTCAGCCACGGCCTTTCCCCCTTTAGCCCTGCCCATACACGATTCTGCCTCGCCCATTCCCCTTTTAGCCTCCCCCCTACGGCCCCTAGAGCCCCGGCAGGCCCCCCCCTTTTGCCCCGCCCCCTCCGGCTTTAGCCCCGCCCCTTCCGGCTTTAGCCCCGCCCACTCCGCCCTTGGCCCCGCCCACCCCGCCCTTGCCCCCGCCCATTCCCCCTTTAGCCACGCCCATTCCGCCTTCAGCCACGGCCTTTCCCCCTTTAGCCCTGCCCATACACGATTCTGCCTCGCCCATTCCCCTTTTAGCCTCCCCCCTACGGCCCCTAGAGCCCCGGCAGGCCCCCCCCTTTAGCCCCGCCCCTTCCGGCTTTAGCCCCGCCCCTTCCGGCTTTAGCCCCGCCCACCCCGCCCTTGGCCCCGCCCATTCCCCCTTTAGCCACGCCCATTCCGCCTTCAGCCACGGCCTTTCCACCTTTAGCCCTGCCCATACACGATTCTGCCTCGCCCATTCCCCTTTTAGCCTCCCCCCTACGGCCCCTAGAGCCCCGGCAAGCCCCCCCCTTTAGCCCCGCCCCTTCCGCCTTTAGCCCCGCCCACTCCGCCCTTGGCCCCGCCCACCCCGCCCTTGGCCCCGCCCATTCCCCCTTTAGCCACGCCCATTCCGCCTTCAGCCACGGCCTTTCCCCCTTTAGCCCTGCCCATACACGATTCTGCCTCGCCCATTCCCCTTTTAGCCTCCCCCCTACGGCCCCTAGAGCCCCGGCAAGCGGCCCCCCCCTTTAGCCCCGCCCCTTCCGGCTTTAGCCCCGCCCCTTCCGGCTTTAGCCCCGCCCCTTCCGGATTTAGCCCCGCCCACTCCGCCCTTGGCCCCGCCCACCCCGCCCTTGGCCCCGCCCATTCCCCCTTTAGCCACGCCCATTCCGCCTTCAGCCACGGCCTTTCCCCCTTTAGCCCTGCCCATACACGATTCTGCCTCGCCCATTCCCCTTTTAGCCTCCCCCCTACGGCCCCTAGAGCCCCGGCAAGCCCCCCCTTTAGCCCCGCCCCTTCCGGCTTTAGCCCCGCCCACTCCGCCCTTAGCCCCGCCCACCCCGCCCTTGGCCCCGCCCATTCCCCCTTTAGCCACGCCCATTCCGCCTTCAGCCACGGCCTTTCCCCCTTTAGCCCTGCCCATACACGATTCTGCCTCGCCCATTCCCCTTTTAGCCTCCCCCCTACGGCCCCTAGAGCCCCGGCAAGCCCCCCCCCTTTAGCCCCGCCCCTTCCGGATTTAGCCCCGCCCACTCCGCCCTTAGCCCCGCCCACCCCGCCCTTGGCCCCGCCCACTCCCCCTTTAGCCACGCCCATTCCGCCTTCAGCCACGGCCTTTCCCCCTTTAGCCCTGCCCATACACGATTCTGCCTCGCCCATTCCCCTTTTAGCCTCCCCCCTACGGCCCCTAGAGCCCCGGCAGGCCCCCCCCCTTTAGCCCCGCCCCTTCCGGCTTTAGCCCCGCCCCTTCCGGCTTTAGCCCCGCCCACTCCGCCCTTAGGCCCGCCCACCCCGCCCTTGGCCCCGCCCATTCCCCCTTTAGCCACGCCCATTCCGCCTTCAGCCACGGCCTTTCCCCCTTTAGCCCTGCCCATACACGATTCTGCCTCGCCCATTCCCCTTTTAGCCTCCCCCCTACGGCCCCTAGAGCCCCGGCAAGCCCCCCCCTTTAGCCCAGCTCCTTCCGGCTTTAGCCCCGCCCACTCCGCCCTTAGGCCCGCCCACCCCGCCCTTGGCCCCGCCCATTCCCCCTTTAGCCACGCCCATTCCGCCTTCAGCCACGGCCTTCCCCCTTTAGCCCTGCCCATACACGATTCTGCCTCGCCCATTCCCCTTTTAGCCTCCCCCCTACGGCCCCTAGAGCCCCGGCAAGCGGCCCCCCCCTTTAGCCCCGCCCCTTCCGGCTTTAGCCCCGCCCCTTCCGGCTTTAGCCCCGCCCACTCCGCCCTTGGCTCCGCCCACCCCGCCCTTGGCCCCGCCCATTCCCCCTTTAGCCACGCCCATTCCGCCTTCAGCCACGGCCTTTCCCCCTTTAGCCCTGCCCATACACGATTCTGCCTCACCCATTCCCCTTTTAGCCTCCCCCCTACGGCCCCTAGAGCCCCGGCAGCCCCCCCCCTTTAGCCCCGCCCCTTCCGGCTTTAGCCCCGCCCCTTCCGGCTTTAGCCCCGCCCACTCCGCCCTTAGCCCCGCCCACCCCGCCCTTGGCCCCGCCCATTCCTCCTTTAGCCACGCCCATTCCGCCTTCAGCCACGGCCTTTCCCCCTTCAGCCCTGCCCATACATGATTCTGCCTCGCCCATTCCCCTTTTAGCCTCCCCCCTACGGCCCCTAGAGCCCCGGCAGGCCACCCCTTTAGCCCCGCCCCTTCCGGCTTTAGCCCCGCCCCTTCCGGCTTTAGCCCCGCCCACTCCGCCTTTAGCCCCGCCCACCCCGCCCTTGGCCCCGCCCATTCCCCCTTTAGCCACGCCCATTCCGCCTTCAGCCACGGCCTTTCCCCCTTTAGCCCTGCCCATACACGATTCTGCCTCGCCCATTCCCCTTTTAGCCTCCCCCCTACGGCCCCTAGAGCCCCGGCAAGCCCCCCCTTTAGCCCCGCCCCTTCCGGCTTTAGCCCCGCCCACTCCGCCCTTAGACCCGCCCACCCCGCCCTTGGCCCCGCCCATTCCCCCTTTAGCCACGCCCATTCCGCCTTCAGCCACGGCCTTTCCCCCTTTAGCCCTGCCCATACACGATTCTGCCTCGCCCATTCCCCTTTTAGCCTCCCCCCTACGGCCCCTAGAGCCCCGGCGAGCCCCCCCCTTTAGCCCCGCCCCTTCCGGATTTAGCCCCGCCCACTCCGCCCTTGGCCCCGCCCACCCCGCCCTTGCCCCCGCCCATTCCCCCTTTAGCCACGCCCATTCCGCCTTCAGCCACGGCCTTTCCCCCTTTAGCCCTGCCCATACACGATTCTGCCTCGCCCATTCCCCTTTTAGCCTCCCCCCTACGGCCCCTAGAGCCCCGGCAAGCCCCGCCCCTTTCGGCTTTAGCCCCGCCCCTTTCGGCTTTAGCCCCGCCCCTTCCGGCTTTAGCCCCGCCCACTCCGCCCTTAGCCCCGCCCACCCCGCCCTTGGCCCCGCCCATTTTCCCTTTAGCCACGCCCATTCCGCCTTCAGCCACGGCCTTCCCCCCTTTAGCCCTGCCCATACACGATTCTGCCTCGCCCATTCCCCTTTTAGCCTCCCCTCTACGGCCCCTAGAGCCCCGGCAGGCCCCCCCCTTTAGCCCCGCCCCTTCCGGCTTTAGCCCCGCCCCTTCCGGCTTTAGCCCCGCCCACTCCGCCCTTGGCCCCGCCCACCCCGCCCTTGGCCCCGCCCATTCCCCCTTTAGCCACGCCCATTCCGCCTTCAGCCACGGCCTTTCCCCCTTTAGCCCTGCCCATACACGATTCTGCCTCGCCCATTCCCCTTTTAGCCTCCCCCCTACGGCCCCTAGAGCCCCGGCAAGCCCCCCCTTTAGCCCCGCCCCTTCCGGCTTTAGCCCCGCCCCTTCCGGCTTTAGCCCCGCCCACTCCGCCCTTAGGCCCGCCCACCCCGCCCTTGGCCCCGCCCATTCCCCCTTTAGCCACGCCCATTCCGCCTTCAGCCACGGCCTTTCCCCCTTTAGCCCTGCCCATACACGATTCTGCCTCGCCCATTCCCCTTTTAGCCTCCCCCCTACGGCCCCTAGAGCCCCGGCGAGCCCCCCCCCTTTAGCCCCGCCCCTTCCGGCTTTAGCCCCGCCCACTCCGCCCTTAGCCCCGCCCACTCCGCCCTTGCCCCCGCCCATTCCCCCTTTAGCCACGCCCATTCCGCCTTCAGCCACGGCCTTTCCCCCTTTAGCCCTGCCCATACACGATTCTGCCTCGCCCATTCCCCTTTTAGCCTCCCCCCTACGGCCCCTGGAGCCCCGGCAAGCCCCCCCCCTTAGCCCCGCCCCTTCCGGCTTTAGCCCCGCCCACTCCGCCCTTAGCCCCGCCCACCCCGCCCTTGGCCCCGCCCATTCCCCCTTTAGCCACGCCCATTCCGCCTTCAGCCACGGCCTTTCCCCCTTTAGCCCTGCCCATACACGATTCTGCCTCGCCCATTCCCCTTTTAGCCTCCCCCCTACGGCCCCTGGAGCCCCGGCAAGCCCCCCCCTTTAGCCCCGCCCCTTCCGGCTTTAGCCCCGCCCACTCCGCCCTTAGCCCCGCCCACCCCGCCCTTGGCCCCGCCCATTCCCCCTTTAGCCACGCCCATTCCGCCTTCAGCCACGGCCTTTCCCCCTTTAGCCCTGCCCATACACGATTCTGCCTCGCCCATTCCCCTTTTAGCCTCCCTCCCTGCGGCCCCTAGAGCCCCGGCAAGCCCCCCCCCCCCTTTAGCCCCGCCCCTTCCGGCTTTAGCCCCGCCCCTTCCGGCTTTAGCCCCGCCCACCCCGTCCTTGGCCCCGCCCATTCCCCCTTTAGCCACGCCCATTCCGCCTTCAGCCACGGCCTTTCCCCCTTTAGCCCTGCCCATACACGATTCTGCCTCGCCCATTCCCCTTTTAGCCTCCCCCCTACGGCCCCTAGAGCCCCGGCAAGCCCCCCCCTTTAGCCCCGCCCCTTCCCCTTTAGCCCCGCCCCTTCCGCCTTTAGCCCCTCCCCTTCCGGCTTTAGCCCCGCCCACCCCGCCCTTGGCCCCGCCCATTCCCCCTTTAGCCACGCCCATTCCGCCTTCAGCCACGGCCTTTCCCCCTTTAGCCCTGCCCATACACGATTCTGCCTCGCCCATTCCCCTTTTAGCCTCCCCCCTACGGCCCCTAGAGCCCCGGCAAGCCCCCCCCCTTAGCCCCGCCCCTTCCGCCTTTAGCCCCGCCCACTCCGCCCTTAGGCCCGCCCACCCCGCCCTTGGACCCGCCCATTCCCCCTTTAGCCACGCCCATTCCGCCTTCAGCCACGGCCTTCCCCCTTTAGCCCTGCCCATACACGATTCTGCCTCGCCCATTCCCCTTTTAGCCTCCCCCCTACGGCCCCTAGAGCCCCGGCAAGCGGCCCCCCCTTTAGCCCCGCCCCTTCCGGCTTTAGCCCCGCCCCTTCCGGCTTTAGCCCCGCCCACTCCGCCCTTGGCTCCGCCCACCCCGCCCTTGGCCCCGCCCATTTTCCCTTTAGCCACGCCCATTCCGCCTTCAGCCACGGCCTTTCCCCCTTTAGCCCTGCCCATACACGATTCTGCCTCGCCCATTCCCCTTTTAGCCTCCCCCCTACGGCCCCTAGAGCCCCGGCAAGCCCCCCCCCCTTTAGCCCCGCCCCTTTCGGCTTTAGCCCCGCCCCTTCCGGCTTTAGCCCCGCCCACTCCGCCCTTAGCCCCGCCCACCCCGCCCTTGGCCCCGCCCATTTTCCCTTCAGCCACGCCCATTCCGCCTTCAGCCACGGCCTTTCCCCCCTTTAGCCCTGCCCATACACGATTCTGCCTCGCCCATTCCCCTTTTAGCCTCCCCCCTACGGCCCCTAGAGCCCCGGCAGGCCCCCCCCCTTTAGCCCCGCCCCTTCCGGCTTTAGCCCCGCCCACTCCGGCTTTAGCCCCGCCCACTCCGCCCTTGGCCCCGCCCACCCCGCCCTTGGCCCCGCCCATTCCCCCTTTAGCCACGCCCATTCCGCCTTCAGCCACGGCCTTTCCCCCTTTAGCCCTGCCCATACACGATTCTGCCTCGCCCATTCCCCTTTTAGCCTCCCCCCTACGGCCCCTAGAGCCCCGGCAAGCCCCCCCCCTTAGCCCCGCCCCTTCCGGCTTTAGCCCCGCCCACTCCGCCCTTAGGCCCGCCCACCCCGCCCTTGGCCCCGCCCATTCCCCCTTTAGCCACGCCCATTCCGCCTTCAGCCACGGCCTTCCCCCTTTAGCCCTGCCCATACACGATTCTGCCTCGCCCATTCCCCTTTTAGCCTCCCCCCTACGGCCCCTAGAGCCCCGGCAAGCGGCCCCCCCTTTAGCCCCGCCCCTTCCGGCTTTAGCCCCGCCCCTTCCGGCTTTAGCCCCGCCCACTCCGCCCTTGGCCCCGCCCACCCCGCCCTTGGCCCCGCCCACTCCCCCTTTAGCCACGCCCATTCCGCCTTCAGCCACGGCCTTTCCCCCTTTAGCCCTGCCCATACACGATTCTGCCTCGCCCATTCCCCTTTTAGCCTCCCCCCTACGGCCCCTAGAGCCCCGGCAGGCCCCCCCCCTTTAGCCCCGCCCCCTCCGGCTTTAGCCCCGCCCCTTCCGGCTTTAGCCCCGCCCACTCCGCCCTTAGCCCCGCCCACCCCGCCCTTGGCCCCGCCCATTCCCCCTTTAGCCACGCCCATTCCGCCTTCAGCCACGGCCTTTCCCCCTTTAGCCCTGCCCATACACGATTCTGCCTCGCCCATTCCCCTTTTAGCCTCCCCCCTACGGCCCCTAGAGCCCCGGCAAGCCCCCCCCCTTAGCCCCGCCCCTTCCGGCTTTAGCCCCGCCCCTTCCGGCTTTAGCCCCGCCCACTCCGCCCTTGGCCCCGCCCACCCCGCCCTTGGCCCCGCCCGTTCCCCCTTTACCCACGCCCATTCCGCCTTCAGCCACGGCCTTTCCCCCTTTAGCCCTGCCCATACACGATTCTGCCTCGCCCATTCCCCTTTTAGCCTCCCCCCTACGGCCCCTAGAGCCCCGGCAAGCCCCCCCCCCTTTAGCCCCGCCCCTTCCGGCTTTAGCCCCGCCCACTCCGCCCTTAGCCCCGCCCACCCCGCCCTTGGCCCCGCCCATTTTCCCTTTAGCCACGCCCATTCCGCCTTCAGCCACGGCCTTCCCCCCTTTAGCCCTGCCCATACACGATTCTGCCTCGCCCATTCCCCTTTTAGCCTCCCCCCTACGGCCCCTAGAGCCCCGGCAGGCCCCCCCCTTTAGCCCCGCCCCTTCCGGCTTTAGCCCCGCCCCTTCCGGCTTTAGCCCCGCCCACTCCGCCCTTGGCCCCGCCCACCCCGCCCTTGGCCCCGCCCATTCCCCCTTTAGCCACGCCCATTCCGCCTTCAGCCACGGCCTTTCCCCCTTTAGCCCTGCCCATACACGATTCTGCCTCGCCCATTCCCCTTTAGCCTCCCCCCTACGGCCCCTAGAGCCCCGGCAAGCCCCCCCCTTTAGCCCCGCCCCTTCCGGCTTTAGCCCCGCCCACTCCGCCCTTAGCCCCGCCCACTCCGCCCTTAGCCCCGCCCACCCCGCCCTTGGCCCCGCCCACTCCCCCTTTAGCCACGCCCATTCCGCCTTCAGCCACGGCCTTTCCCCCTTTAGCCCTGCCCATACACGATTCTGCCTCGCCCATTCCCCTTTTAGCCTCCCCCCTACGGCCCCTAGAGCCCCGGCGAGCCCCCCCTTTAGCCCCGCCCCTTCCGGCTTTAGCCCCGCCCACTCCGCCCTTGGCCCCGCCCACCCCGCCCTTGGCCCCGCCCATTCCCCCTTTAGCCACGCCCATTCCGCCTTCAGCCACGGCCTTTCCCCCTTTAGCCCTGCCCATACACGATTCTGCCTCGCCCATTCCCCTTTTAGCCTCCCCCCTACGGCCCCTAGAGCCCCGGCAAGCCCCCCCCCCTTTAGCCCCGCCCCTTCCGGCTTTAGCCCCGCCCCTTCCGCCCTTAGCCCCGCCCACTCCGCCCTTGGCCCCGCCCATTCCCCCTTTAGCCACGCCCATTCCGCCTTCAGCCACGGCCTTTCCCCCTTTAGCCCTGCCCATACACGATTCTGCCTCGCCCATTCCCCTTTTAGCCTCCCCCCTACGGCCCCTAGAGCCCCGGCAAGCCCCCCCCCTTTAGCCCCGCCCCTTCCGGCTTTAGCTTCGCCCACTCCGCCTTTAGCCCCGCCCACCCTGCCCTTGGCCCCGCCCACTCCCTTTTTAGCCACGCCCATTCCGCCTTCAGCCACAGCCTTTCCCCCTTTAGCCCTGCCCATACACGATTCTGCCTCGGCCATTCCCCTTTTAGCCTCCCCCCTACGGCCCCTAGAGCCCCGGCAGGCCCCCCCCCTTTAGCCCCGCCCCTTCCGGCTTTAGCCCCGCCCCTTCCGGCTTTAGCCCCGCCCACTCCGCCCTTAGCCCCGCCCACCCCGCCCTTGGCCCCGCCCATTCCCCCTTTAGCCACGCCCATTCCGCCTTCAGCCACGGCCTTTCCCCCTTTAGCCCTGCCCATACACGATTCTGCCTCGCCCATTCCCCTTTTAGCCTCCCCCCTACGGCCCCTTAAGCCCCGGCAGGCCCCCCCCTTTAGCCCCGCCCCTTCCGGCTTCAGCCCCGCCCCTTCCGGCTTTAGCCCCGCCCACTCCGCCCTTGGCCCCGCCCACCCCGCCCTTGGCCCCGCCCATTCCCCCTTTAGCCACGCCCATTCCGCCTTCAGCCACGGCCTTTCCCCCTTTAGCCCTGCCCATACACGATTCTGCCTCGCCCATTCCCCTTTTAGCCTCCCCCCTACGGCCCCTAGAGCCCCGGCAAGCCCCCTCCTTTAGCCCCGCCCCTTCCGGCTTTAGCCCCGCCCACTCCGCCCTTAGGCCCGCCCACCCCGCCCTTGGCCCCGCCCATTCCCCCTTTAGCCACGCCCATTCCGCCTTCAGCCACGGCCTTCCCCCATTAGCCCTGCCCATACACGATTCTGCCTCGCCCATTCCCCTTTTAGCCTCCCCCCTACGGCCCCTAGAGCCCCGGCAAGCGGCCCCCCCCTTTAGCCCCGCCCCTTCCGGCTTTAGCCCCGCCCCTTCCGGCTTTAGCCCCGCCCACTCCGCCCTTGGCCCCGCCCACCCCGCCCTTGGCCCCGCCCATTCCCCCTTTAGCCACGCCCATTCCGCCTTCAGCCACGGCCTTTCCCCCTTTAGCCCTGCCCATACACGATTCTGCCTCGCCCATTCCCCTTTTAGCCTCCCCCCTACGGCCCCTAGAGCCCCGGCAAGCCCCCCCCTTTAGCCCCGCCCCTTCCGGCTTTAGCCCCGCCCCTTCCGGCTTTAGCCCCGCCCACTCCGCCCTTGGCCCCGCCCACCCCGCCCTTGGCCCCGCCCATTCCCCCTTTAGCCACGCCCATTCCGCCTTCAGCCACGGCCTTTCCCCCTTTAGCCCTGCCCATACACGATTCTGCCTCGCCCATTCCCCTTTTAGCCTCCCCCCTACGGCCCCTAGAGGCCCGGCAGGCCCCCCCCCCTTAGCCCCGCTCCTTCCGGCTTTAGCCCCGCCCCTTCCGCCTTTAGCCCCGCCCACTCCGCCCTTAGCCCCGCCCACCCCGCCCTTGGCCCCGCCCATTCCCCCTTTAGCCACGCCCATTCCGCCTTCAGCCACGGCCTTTCCCCCTTTAGCCCTGCCCATACACGATTCTGCCTCGCCCATTCCCCTTTTAGCCTCCCCCCTACGGCCCCTAGAGCCCCGGCAAGCCCCCCCCTTTAGCCCCGCCCCTTCCCCTTTAGCCCCGCCCCTTCCGGCTTTAGCCCCGCCCACTCCGCCTTTAGCCCCGCCCACCCCGCCCTTGGCCCCGCCCACTCCCCCTTTAGCCACGCCCATTCCGCCTTCAGCCACGGCCTTTCCCCCTTTAGCCCTGCCCATACACGATTCTGCCTCGCCCATTCCCCTTTTAGCCTCCCCCCTACGGCCCCTAGAGCCCCGGCAAGCCCCCCCCCTCTTTAGCCCCGCCCCTTCCGGCTTTAGCCCCGCCCCTTCCGGCTTTAGCCCCGCCCACTCCGCCCTTGGCCCCGCCCACCCCGCCCTTGGCCCCGCCCATTCCCCCTTTAGCCACGCCCATTCCGCCTTCAGCCACGGCCTTTCCCCCTTTAGCCCTGCCCATACACGATTCTGCCTCGCCCATTCCCCTTTTAGCCTCCCCCCTACGGCCCCTGGAGCCCCGGCAAGCCCCCCCCTTTAGCCCCGCCCCTTCCGGCTTTAGCCCCGCCCACTCCGCCCTTAGCCCCGCCCACCCCGCCCTTGGCCCCGCCCATTCCCCCTTTAGCCACGCCCATTCCGCCTTCAGCCACGGCCTTTCCCCCTTTAGCCCTGCCCATACACGATTCTGCCTCGCCCATTCCCCTTTTAGCCTCCCCCCTACGGCCCCTGGAGCCCCGGCAAGCCCCCCCCCTTTAGCCCCTCCCCTTCCGGCTTTAGCCCCGCCCACCCCGCCCTTGGCCCCGCCCATTCCCCCTTTAGCCACGCCCATTCCGCCTTCAGCCACGGCCTTTCCCCCTTTAGCCCTGCCCATACACGATTCTGCCTCGCCCATTCCCCTTTTAGCCTCCCCCCTACGGCCCCCAGAGCCCCGGCAGGCCCCCCCCCTTTAGCCCCGCCCCTTCCGGCTTTAGCCCCGCCCCTTCCGGCTTTAGCCCCGCCCACTCCGCCCTTAGCCCCGCCCACCCCGCCCTTGGCCCCGCCCATTCCCCCTTTAGCCACGCCCATTCCGCCTTCAGCCACGGCCTTTCCCCCTTTAGCCCTGCCCATACACGATTCTGCCTCGCCCATTCCCCTTTTAGCCTCCCCCCTACGGCCCCTAGAGCCCCGGCGAGCCCCCCCCCTTTAGCCCCGCCCCTTCCGGCTTTAGCCCCGCCCACCCCGCCCTTGGCCCCGCCCACCCCGCCCTTGGCCCCGCCCATTCCCCCTTTAGCCACGCCCATTCCGCCTTCAGCCACGGCCTTTCCCCCTTTAGCCCTGCCCATACACGATTCTGCCTCACCCATTCCCCTTTTAGCCTCCCCCCTACGGCCCCTAGAGCCCCGGCAGGCACCCCCCCTTTAGCCCCGCCCCTTCCGGCTTTAGCCCCGCCCCTTCCGGCTTTAGCCCCGCCCACTCCGCCCTTGGCCCCGCCCATTCCCCCTTTAGCCACGCCCATTCCGCCTTCAGCCACGGCCTTTCCCCCTTTAGCCCTGCCCATACACGATTCTGCCTCGCCCATTCCCCTTTTAGCCTCCCCCCTACGGCCCCTAGAGCCCCGGCAAGCCCCCCCCCCTTTAGCCCCGCCCCTTCCGGCTTTAGCCCCGCCCACTCCGCCCTTGGCCCCGCCCACCCCGCCCTTGGCCCCGCCCATTCCCCCTTTAGCCACGCCCATTCCGCCTTCAGCCACGGCCTTTCCCCCTTTAGCCCTGCCCATACACGATTCTGCCTCGCCCATTCCCCTTTTAGCCTCCCCCCTACGGCCCCTAGAGCCCCGGCAAGCCCCCCCCTTTAGCCCCGCCCCTTCTGGCTTTAGCCCCTCCCACTCCGCCCTTAGGCCCGCCCACCCCGCCCTTGGACCCGCCCATTCCCCCTTTAGCCACGCCCATTCCGCCTTCAGCCACGGCCTTCCCCCTTTAGCCCTGCCCATACACGATTCTGCCTCGCCCATTCCCCTTTTAGCCTCCCCCCTACGGCCCCTAGAGCCCCGGCAAGCGGCCCCCCCCTTTAGCCCCGCCCCTTCCGGCTTTAGCCCCGCCCCTTCCGGCTTTAGCCCCGCCCACTCCGCCCTTGGCTCCGCCCACCCCGCCCTTGGCCCCGCCCATTCCCCCTTTAGCCACGCCCATTCCGCCTTCAGCCACGGCCTTTCCCCCTTTAGCCCTGCCCATACACGATTCTGCCTCGCCCATTCCCCTTTTAGCCTCCCCCCTACGGCCCCTAGAGCCCCGGCAAGCCCCCCCCCCCTTTAGCCCCGCCCCTTTCGGCTTTAGCCCCGCCCCTTTCGGCTTTAGCCCCGCCCACTCCGCCCTTAGCCCCGCCCACCCCGCCCTTGGCCCCGCCCATTTTCCCTTCAGCCACGCCCATTCCGCCTTCAGCCACGGCCTTTCCCCCTTTAGCCCTGCCCATACACGATTCTGCCTCGCCCATTCCCCTTTTAGCCTCCCCCCTACGGCCCCTAGAGCCCCGGCAAGCCCCCCCCCCCTTTAGCCCCGCCCCTTTCGGCTTTAGCCCCGCCCCTTCCGGCTTTAGCTCCGCCCACTCCGCCCTTAGCCCCGCCCACCCCGCCCTTGGCCCCGCCCATTTTCCCTTTAGCCACGCCCATTCCGCCTTCAGCCACGGCCTTCCCCCCTTTAGCCCTGCCCATACACGATTCTGCCTCGCCCATTCCCCTTTTAGCCTCCCCCCTACGGCCCCTAGAGCCCCGGCAGGCCCCCCCCTTTAGCCCCGCCCCTTCCGGCTTTAGCCCCGCCCCTTCCGGCTTTAGCCCCGCCCACTCCGCCCTTGGCCCCGCCCACCCCGCCCTTGGCCCCGCCCATTCCCCCTTTAGCCACGCCCATTCCGCCTTCAGCCACGGCCTTTCCCCCTTTAGCCCTGCCCATACACGATTCTGCCTCGCCCATTCCCCTTTTAGCCTCCCCCCTACGGCCCCCAGAGCCCCGGCAGGCCCCCCCCTTTAGCCCCGCCCCTTCCGGCTTTAGCCCCGCCCCTTCCGGCTTTAGCCCCGCCCACTCCGCCCTTAGCCCCGCCCACCCCGCCCTTGGCCCCGCCCATTCCCCCTTTAGCCACGCCCATTCCGCCTTCAGCCACGGCCTTTCCCCCTTTAGCCCTGCCCATACACGATTCTGCCTCGCCCATTCCCCTTTTAGCCTCCCCCCTACGGCCCCTAGAGCCCCGGCGAGCCCCCCCCCTTTAGCCCCGCCCCTTCCGGCTTTAGCCCCGCCCACCCCGCCCTTGGCCCCGCCCACCCCGCCCTTGGCCCCGCCCATTCCCCCTTTAGCCACGCCCATTCCGCCTTCAGCCACGGCCTTTCCCCCTTTAGCCCTGCCCATACACGATTCTGCCTCGCCCATTCCCCTTTTAGCCTCCCCCCTACGGCCCCTAGAGCCCCGGCAGGCACCCCCCCTTTAGCCCCGCCCCTTCCGGCTTTAGCCCCGCCCCTTCCGGCTTTAGCCCCGCCCACTCCGCCCTTGGCCCCGCCCATTCCCCCTTTAGCCACGCCCATTCCGCCTTCAGCCACGGCCTTTCCCCCTTTAGCCCTGCCCATACACGATTCTGCCTCGCCCATTCCCCTTTTAGCCTCCCCCCTACGGCCCCTAGAGCCCCGGCAAGCCCCCCCCCCCTTTAGCCCCGCCCCTTCCGGCTTTAGCCCCGCCCACTCCGCCCTTGGCCCCGCCCACCCCGCCCTTGGCCCCGCCCATTCCCCCTTTAGCCACGCCCATTCCGCCTTCAGCCACGGCCTTTCCCCCTTTAGCCCTGCCCATACACGATTCTGCCTCGCCCATTCCCCTTTTAGCCTCCCCCCTCTGGCCCCTAGAGCCCCGGCAGGCCCCCCCCCCTTAGCCCCGCCCCTTCCGGCTTTAGACCCGCCCCTTCCGGCTTTAGCCCCGCCCACTCCGCCCTTAGCCCCGCCCACCCCGCCCTTGGCCCCGCCCATTCCCCCTTTAGCCACGCCCATTCCGCCTTCAGCCACGGCCTTTCCCCCTTTAGCCCTGCCCATACACGATTCTGCCTCGCCCATTCCCCTTTTAGCCTCCCCCCTACGGCCCCTGGAGCCCCGGCAAGCCCCCCCCTTTAGCCCCGCCCCTTCCGGCTTTAGCCCCGCCCACTCCGCCCTTAGCCCCGCCCACCCCGCCCTTGGCCCCGCCCATTCCCCCTTTAGCCACGCCCATTCCGCCTTCAGCCACGGCCTTTCCCCCTTTAGCCCTGCCCATACACGATTCTGCCTCGCCCATTCCCCTTTAACCTCCCCCCTACGGCCCCTAGAGCCCCGGCAAGCCCCCCCCCCTTTAGCCCCGCCCCTTCCGGCTTTAGCCCCGCCCCTTCCGCCCTTAGCCCCGCCCACCCCGCCCTTGGCCCCGCCCATTCCCCTTTAGCCACGCCCATTCCGCCTTCAGCCACGGCCTTTCCCCCTTTAGCCCTGCCCATACACGATTCTGCCTCGCCCATTCCCCTTTTAGCCTCCCCCCTACGGCCCCTAGAGCCCCGGCAAGCCCCCCCCTTTAGCCCCGCCCCTTCCGGCTTTAGCCCCTCCCACTCCGCCCTTAGGCCCGCCCACCCCGCCCTTGGACCCGCCCATTCCCCCTTTAGCCACGCCCATTCCGCCTTCAGCCACGGCCTTCCCCCTTTAGCCCTGCCCATACACGATTCTGCCTCGCCCATTCCCCTTTTAGCCTCCCCCCTACGGCCCCTAGAGCCCCGGCAAGCGGCCCCCCCCTTTAGCCCCGCCCCTTCCGGCTTTAGCCCCGCCCCTTCCGGCTTTAGCCCCGCCCACTCCGCCCTTGGCTCCGCCCACCCCGCCCTTGGCCCCGCCCATTCCCCCTTTAGCCACGCCCATTCCGCCTTCAGCCACGGCCTTTCCCCCTTTAGCCCTGCCCATACACGATTCTGCCTCGCCCATTCCCCTTTTAGCCTCCCCCCTACGGCCCCTAGAGCCCCGGCAAGCCCCCCCCCCTTTAGCCCCGCCCCTTTCGGCTTTAGCCCCGCCCCTTCCGGCTTTAGCCCCGCCCACTCCGCCCTTAGCCCCCGCCCACCCCGCCCTTGGCCCCGCCCATTTTCCCTTCAGCCACGCCCATTCCGCCTTCAGCCACGGCCTTTCCCCCCTTTAGCCCTGCCCATACACGATTCTGCCTCGCCCATTCCCCTTTTAGCCTCCCCCCTACGGCCCCTAGAGCCCCGGCAGGCCCCCCCCTTTAGCCCCGCCCCTTCCGGCTTTAGCCCCGCCCCTTCCGGCTTTAGCCCCGCCCACTCCGCCCTTGGCCCCGCCCACCCCGCCCTTGGCCCCGCCCATTCCCCCTTTAGCCACGCCCATTCCGCCTTCAGCCACGGCCTTCCCCCTTTAGCCCTGCCCATACACGATTCTGCCTCGCCCATTCCCCTTTTAGCCTCCCCCCTACGGCCCCTAGAGCCCCGGCAAGCGGCCCCCCCTTTAGCCCCGCCCCTTCCGGCTTTAGCCCCGCCCCTTCCGGCTTTAGCCCCGCCCACTCCGCCCTTGGCCCCGCCCACCCCGCCCTTGGCCCCGCCCACTCCCCCTTTAGCCACGCCCATTCCGCCTTCAGCCACGGCCTTTCCCCCTTTAGCCCTGCCCATACACGATTCTGCCTCGCCCATTCCCCTTTTAGCCTCCCCCCTACGGCCCCTAGAGCCCCGGCAGGCCCCCCCCCTTTAGCCCCGCCCCTTCCGGCTTTAGCCCCGCCCCTTCCGGCTTTAGCCCCGCCCACTCCGCCCTTAGCCCCGCCCACCCCGCCCTTGGCCCCGCCCATTCCCCCTTTAGCCACGCCCATTCCGCCTTCAGCCACGGCCTTCCCCCTTTAGCCCTGCCCATACACGATTCTGCCTCGCCCATTCCCCTTTTAGCCTCCCCCCTACGGCCCCTAGAGCCCCGGCAAGCGGCCCCCCCCTTTAGCCCCGCCCCTTCCGGCTTTAGCCCCGCCCCTTCCGGCTTTAGCCCCGCCCACTCCGCCCTTAGCCCCGCCCACCCCGCCCTTGGCCCCGCCCATTCCCCCTTTAGCCACGCCCATTCCGCCTTCAGCCACGGCCTTTCCCCCTTTAGCCCTGCCCATACACGATTCTGCCTCGCCCATTCCCCTTTTAGCCTCCCCCCTACGGCCCCTAGAGCCCCGGCAAGCCCCCCCCCCTTTAGCCCCGCCCCTTTCGGCTTTAGCCCCGCCCCTTCCGGCTTTAGCCCCGCCCACTCCGCCCTTAGCCCCGCCCACCCCGCCCTTGGCCCCGCCCATTCCCCCTTTAGCCACGCCCATTCCGCCTTCAGCCACGGCCTTCCCCCCTTTAGCCCTGCCCATACACGATTCTGCCTCGCCCATTCCCCTTTTAGCCTCCCCCCTACGGCCCCTAGAGCCCCGGCGAGCCCCCCCCTTTAGCCCCGCCCCTTCCGGCTTTAGCCCCGCCCACCCCGCCCTTGGCCCCGCCCACCCCGCCCTTGGCCCCGCCCATTCCCCCTTTAGCCACGCCCATTCCGCCTTCAGCCACGGCCTTTCCCCCTTTAGCCCTGCCCATACACGATTCTGCCTCGCCCATTCCCCTTTTAGCCTCCCCCCTACGGCCCCTAGAGCCCCGGCAAGCCCCCCCCCCCCTTTAGCCCCGCCCCTTCCGGCTTTAGCCCCGCCCACTCCGCCCTTAGCCCCGCCCACCCCGCCCTTGGCCCCGCCCATTCCCCCTTTAGCCACGCCCATTCCGCCTTCAGCCACGGCCTTTCCCCCTTTAGCCCTGCCCATACACGATTCTGCCTCGCCCATTCCCCTTTTAGCCTCCCCCCTACGGCCCCTAGAGCCCCGGCAGGCCCCCCCCCCCCTTAGCCCCGCCCCTTCCGGCTTTAGCCCCGCCCCTTCCGGCTTTAGCCCCGCCCACTCCGCCCTTAGCCCCGCCCACCCCGCCCTTGGCCCCGCCCATTCCCCCTTCAGCCACGCCCATTCCGCCTTCAGCCACGGCCTTTCCCTTTTTAGTTCTGCCCATACACGATTCTGCCTCGCCCATTCCCCTTTTAGCCTCCCCCCTACGGCCCCTGGAGCCCCGGCAAGCCCCCCCCTTTAGACCCGCCCCTTCCGGCTTTAGCCCCGCCCACTCCGCCCTTAGCCCCGCTTACCCCGCCCTTGCCCCCGCCCACTCCCCCTTTAGCCACGCCCATTCCGCCTTCAGCCACGGCCTTTCCCCCTTTAGCCCTGCCCATACACGATTCTGCCTCGCCCATTCCCCTTTTAGCCTCCCCCCTACGGCCCCTGGAGCCCCGGCAAGC
Source organism: Corvus hawaiiensis (assembly GCF_020740725.1). Taxonomy (NCBI): domain Eukaryota; kingdom Metazoa; phylum Chordata; class Aves; order Passeriformes; family Corvidae; genus Corvus; species Corvus hawaiiensis. The sequence continues at coordinate 115,860 of NC_063234.1, read as the reverse complement.
CCCCCCCTTTAGCCCCGCCCCTTCCGGCTTTAGCCCCGCCCACTCCGCCCTTAGCCCCGCCCACCCCGCCCTTGGCCCCGCCCATTCCCCCTTTAGCCACGCCCATTCCGCCTTCAGCCACGGCCTTTCCCCCTTTAGCCCTGCCCATACACGATTCTGCCTCGCCCATTCCCCTTTTAGCCTCCCCCCTACGGCCCCTAGAGCCCCGGCAAGCCCCCCCCCCCTTTAGCCCCGCCCCTTCCGGCTTTAGCCCCGCCCCTTCCGCCCTTAGCCCCGCCCACCCCGCTCTTGGCCCCGCCCATTCCCCCTTTAGCCACGCCCATTCCGCCTTCAGCCACGGCCTTTCCCCCTTTAGCCCTGCCCATACACGATTCTGCCTCGCCCATTCCCCTTTTAGCCTCCCCCCTACGGCCCCTAGAGCCCCGGCAAGCCCCCCCCCCCTTAGCCCCGCCCCTTCCGGCTTTAGCCCCGCCCCTTCCGGCTTTAGCCCCGCCCACTCCGCCCTTAGCCCCCGCCCACCCCGCCCTTGGCCCCGCCCATTCCCCCTTTAGCCACGCCCATTCCGCCTTCAGCCACGGCCTTTCCCCCTTTAGCCCTGCCCATACACGATTCTGCCTCGCCCATTCCCCTTTTAGCCTCCCCCCTACGGCCCCTAGAGCCCCGGCGAGCCCCCCCCTTTAGCCCCGCCCCTTCCGGCTTTAGCCCCGCCCACTCCGCCCTTAGCCCCGCCCACCCCGCCCTTGGCCCCGCCCATTCCCCCTTTAGCCACGCCCATTCCGCCTTCAGCCACGGCCTTTCCCCCTTTAGCCCTGCCCATACACGATTCTGCCTCGCCCATTCCCCTTTTAGCCTCCCCCCCTACGGCCCCTAGAGCCCCGGCAAGCCCCCCCCTTTAGCCCCGCCCCTTCCGGCTTTAGCCCCGCCCCTTCCGGTTTTAGCCCCGCCCACTCCGCCCTTGGCCCCGCCCACCCCGCCCTTGTCCCCGCCCATTTTCCCTTTAGCCACGCCCATTCCGCCTTCAGCCACGGCCTTCCCCCCTTTAGCCCTGCCCATACACAATTCTGCCTCGCCCATTCCCCTTTTAGCCTCCCCCCTACGGCCCCTAGAGCCCCGGCGAGCCCCCCCCCTTTAGCCCCGCCCCTTCCGGCTTTAGCCCCGCCCCTTCCGGCTTTAGCCCCGCCCACTCCGCCCTTGGCCCCGCCCACCCCGCCCTTGGCCCCGCCCATTCCCCCTTTAGCCACGCCCATTCCGCCTTCAGCCACGGCTTTTCCCCCTTTAGCCCTGCCCATACATGATTCTGCCTCGCCCATTCCCCTTTTAGCCTCCCCCCCTACGGCCCCCAGAGCCCCGGCAGGCACCCCCTTTAGCCCCGCCCCTTCCGGCTTTAGCCCCGCCCGTTCCGGCTTTAGCCCCGCCCACTCCGCCCTTAGCCCCGCCCACTCCGCCCTTGGCCCCGCCCATTTCCCTTTAGCCACGCCCATTCCGCCTTCAGCCACGGCCTTTCCCCCTTTAGCCCTGCCCATACATGATTCTGCCTCGCCCATTCCCCTTTTAGCCTCCCCCCTACGGCCCCTAGAGCCCCGGCGAGCCCCCCCCCTTTAGCCCCGCCCCTTCCGGCTTTAGCCCCGCCCACTCCGCCCTTAGCCCCGCCCACCCCGCCCTTGGCCCCGCCCATTCCCCCTTTAGCCACGCCCATTCCGCCTTCAGCCACGGCCTTTCCCCCTTTAGCCCTGCCCATACACGATTCTGCCTCGCCCATTCCCCTTTTAGCCTCCCCCCTACGGCCCCTAGAGCTCCGGCAAGCCCCCCCCCTTTAGCCCCGCCCCTTCCGGCTTTAGCCCCGCCCCTTCCGGCTTTAGCCCCGCCCACTCCGCCCTTAGCCCCGCCCACCCCGCCCTTGGCCCCGCCCATTCCCCCTTTAGCCACGCCCATTCCGCCTTCAGCCACGGCCTTTCCCCCTTTAGCCCTGCCCATACACGATTCTGCCTCGCCCATTCCCCTTTTAGCCTCCCCCCTACGGCCCCTAGAGCCCCGGCAGGCCCCCCCCCCCTTTAGCCCCGCCCCTTCCGGCTTTAGCCCCGCCCCTTCCGGCTTTAGCCCCGCCCACCCCGCCCTTGGCCCCGCCCACACCGCCCTTGGCCCCGCCCATTCCCTCTTTAGCCACGCCCATTCCGCCTTCAGCCACGGCCTTTCCCCCTTTAGCCCTGCCCATACACGATTCTGCCTCGCCCATTCCCCTTTTAGCCTCCCCCCTACGGCCCCTAGAGCCCCGGCAAGCCCCCCCCTTTAGCCCCGCCCCTTCCGGCTTTAGCCCCGCCCACTCCGCCCTTAGCCCCGCCCACCCCGCCCTTGGCCCCGCCCATTCCCCCTTTAGCCACGCCCATTCCGCCTTCAGCCACGGCCTTCCCCCTTTAGCCCTGCCCATACACGATTCTGCCTCGCCCATTCCCCTTTTAGCCTCCCCCCTACGGCCCCTAGAGCCCCGGCAAGCGGCCCCCCCCTTTAGCCCCGCCCCTTCCGGCTTTAGCCCCGCCCCTTCCGGCTTTAGCCCCGACCACCCCGCCCTTGGCCCCGCCCACCCCGCCCTTGGCCCCGCCCATTCCCCCTTTAGCCACGCCCATTCCGCCTTCAGCCACGGCCTTTCCCCCTTTAGCCCTGCCCATACACGATTCTGCCTCGCCCATTCCCCTTTTAGCCTCCCCCCTACGGCCCCTAGAGCCCCGGCAGGCCCCCCCCTTTAGCCCCGCCCTTTCCGGCTTTAGCCCCGCCCACTCCGCCCTTAGCCCCGCCCACCCCGCCCTTGGCCCCGCCCACTCCCCCTTTAGCCACGCCCATTCCGCCTTCAGCCACGGCCTTTCCCCCTTTAGCCCTGCCCATACACGATTCTGCCTCGCCCATTCCCCTTTTAGCCTCCCCCCTACGGCCCCTAGAGCCCCGGCAGGCCCCCCCCTTTAGCCCCGCCCCTTCCGGCTTTAGCCCCGCCCCTTCCGCCCTTAGCCCCGCCCACTCCGCCCTTGGCCCCGCCCACCCCGCCCTTGGCCCCGCCCATTCCCCCTTTAGCCACGCCCATTCCGCCTTCAGCCACGGCCTTTCCCCCTTTAGCCCTGCCCATACACGATTCTGCCTCGCCCATTCCCCTTTTAGCCTCCCCCCTACGGCCCCTAGAGCCCCGGCAAGCCCCCCCCCTTAGCCCCGCCCCTTCCGCCTTTAGCCCCGCCCACTCCGCCCTTAGGCCCGCCCACCCCGCCCTTGGCCCCGCCCATTCCCCCTTTAGCCACGCCCATTCCGCCTTCAGCCACGGCCTTCCCCCTTTAGCCCTGCCCATACACGATTCTGCCTCGCCCATTCCCCTTTTAGCCTCCCCCCTACGGCCCCTAGAGCCCCGGCAAGCGGCCCCCCCTTTAGCCCCGCCCCTTCCGGCTTTAGCCCCGCCCCTTCCGGCTTTAGCCCCGCCCACTCCGCCCTTAGCCCCGCCCACCCCGCCCTTGGCCCCGCCCACTCCCCCTTTAGCCACGCCCATTCCGCCTTCAGCCACGGCCTTTCCCCCTTTAGCCCTGCCCATACACGATTCTGCCTCGCCCATTCCCCTTTTAGCCTCCCCCCTACGGCCCCTAGAGCCCCGGCAGGCCCCCCCCCTTTAGCCCCGCCCCCTCCGGCTTTAGCCCCGCCCCTTCTGGCTTTAGCCCCGCCCACTCCGCCCTTAGCCCCGCCCACCCCGCCCTTGGCCCCGCCCATTCCCCCTTTAGCCACGCCCATTCCGCCTTCAGCCACGGCCTTTCCCCCTTTAGCCCTGCCCATACACGATTCTGCCTCGCCCATTCCCCTTTTAGCCTCCCCCCTACGGCCCCTAGAGCCCCGGCAAGCCCCCCCCCCTTTAGCCCCGCCCCTTCCGGCTTTAGCCCCGCCCCTTCCGCCCTTAGCCCCCGCCCACTCCGCCCTTGGCCCCCGCCCACCCCGCCCTTGGCCCCGCCCATTCCCCCTTTAGCCACGCCCATCTCCGCCTTCAGCCACGGCCTTTCCCCCTTTAGCCCTGCCCATACACGATTCTGCCTCGCCCATTCCCCCTTTTAGCCTCCCCCCTACGGCCCCTAGAGCCCCGGCAAGCCCCCCCCCCTTTAGCCCCGCCCCTTCCGGCTTTAGCCCCGCCCACTCCGCCCTTAGGCCCGCCCACCCCGCCCTTGGACCCGCCCATTTCCTTTTTAGCCACGCCCATTCCGCCTTCAGCCACGGCCTTCCCCCTTTAGCCCTGCCCATACACGATTCTGCCTCGCCCATTCCCCCTTTTAGCCTCCCCCCTACGGCCCCTAGAGCCCCGGCGAGCCCCCCCCCTTTAGCCCCGCCCCTTCCGGCTTTAGCCCCGCTTCTTCCGGCTTTAGCCCCGCCCACTCCGCCCTTAGACCCGCCCACCCCGCCCTTGGCCCCGCCCATTCCCCCTTTAGGCCACGCCCATTCCGCCTTCAGCCACGGCCTTTCCCCCTTTAGCCCTGCCCATACACGATTCTGCCCTCGCCCATTCCCCTTTTAGCCTCCCCCCTACGGCCCCTAGAGCCCCGGCAAGCCCCCCCCTTTAGCCCCGCCCCTTCCGGCCTTTAGCCCCGCCCACTCCGCCCTTAGGCCCGCCCACCCCGCCCTTGGACCCGCCCATTCCCCCTTTAGCCACGCCCATTCCGCCTTCAGCCACGGCCTTCCCCCTTTAGCCCTGCCCATACACGATTCTGCCTCGCCCATTCCCCTTTTAGCCTCCCCCCTACGGCCCTAGAGCCCCGGCAAGCGGCCCCCCCCTTTAGCCCCGCCCCTTCCGGCTTTAGCCCCGCCCCTTCCGGCTTTAGCCCCGCCCACCTCCGCCCTTGGCCCCGCCCACCCCGCCCTTGGCCCCGCCCATTTTCCCTTTAGCCACGCCCATTCCCGCCTTCAGCTACTGCCTTCCCCCCTTTAGCCCTGCCCATACACGATTCTGCCTCGCCCATTCCCCTTTTAGCCTCCCCCCTACGGCCCCTAGAGCCCCGGCAGGCCCCCCCCTTTAGCCCCGCCCCTTCCGGCTTTAGCCCCGCCCACTCCGCCCTTGGCCCCGCCCACCCCGCCCTTGGCCCCGCCCATTCCCCCTTTAGCCACGCCCATTCCGCCTTCAGCCACGGCCTTTCCCCCTTTAGCCCTGCCCATACACGATTCTGCCTCGCCCATTCCCCTTTTAGCCTCCCCCCTACGGCCCCTAGAGCCCCGCAGGCCCCCCCCTTTAGCCCCGCCCCACCCGGCTTTAGCCCCGCCCCTTCCGGCTTTAGCCCCGCCCACTCCGCCCTTGGCCCCGCCCACCCCGCCCTTGGCCCCGCCCATTCCCCCTTTAGCCACGCCCATTCCGCCTTCAGCCACGGCCTTTCCCCCTTTAGCCCTGCCCATACACGATTCTGCCTCGCCCATTCCCCTTTTAGCCTCCCCCCTACGGCCCTAGAGCCCCGGCAAGCCCCCCCCTTAGCCCCGCCCCCTTCCGCCTTTAGCCCCGCCCACTCGCCCTTAGGCCCGCCCACCCCGCCCACGGCCCCCGCCCATTCCCCCTTTAGCCACGCCCATTCCGCCTTCAGCCACGGCCTTCCCCCTTTAGCCCTGCCCATACACGATTCTGCCTCGCCCATTCCCCCTTTTAGCCTCCCCCCTACGTCCCCTAGAGCCCCGGCAAGCGGCCCCCCCTTTAGCCCCGCCCCTTCCGGCTTTAGCCCCGCCCCTTCCGGCTTTAGCCCCGCCCACCTCCGCCCTTGGCCCCGCCCACCCCGCCCTTGGCCCCGCCCACTCCCCCTTTAGCCACGCCCATTCCGCCTTCAGCCACGGCCTTTCCCCCTTTAGCCCTGCCCATACACGATTCTGCCTCGCCCATTCCCCTTTTAGCCTCCCCCCTACGGCCCCTAGAGCCCCGGCAGGCCCCCCCCCTTTAGCCCCGCCCCCTCCGGCTTTAGCCCCGCCCCTTCCGGCTTTAGCCCCGCCCACTCCGCCCTTAGCCCCGCCCACCCCGCCCTTGGCCCCGCCCACTCCCCCTTTAGCCACGCCCATTCCGCCTTCAGCCACGGCCTTTCCCCCTTTAGCCCTGCCCATACACGATTCTGCCTCGCCCATTCCCCTTTTAGCCTCCCCCCTACGGCCCCTAGAGCCCCGGCAAGCCCCCCCCCCCCCTTTAGCCCCGCCCCTTCCGGCTTTAGCCCCGCCCCTTCCGGCTTTAGCCCCGCCCACTCCGCCCTTGGCCCCGCCCACCCCGCCCTTGGCCCCGCCCGTTCCCCCTTTAGCCACGCCCATTCCGCCTTCAGCCACGGCCTTTCCCCCTTTAGCCCTGCCCATACACGATTCTGCCTCGCCCATTCCCCTTTTAGCCTCCCCCCTACGGCCCCTAGAGCAACGGCAAGCCCCCCCCTTTAGCCCCGCCCCTTCCGGCTTTAGCCCCGCCCACTCCGCCCTTAGGCCCGCCCACCCCGCCCTTGGCCCCGCCCATTCCCCCTTTAGCCACGCCCATTCCGCCTTCAGCCACGGCCTTTCCCCCTTTAGCCCTGCCCATACACGATTCTGCCTCGCCCATTCCCCTTTTAGCCTCCCCCCTACGGCCCCTAGAGCCCCGGCAAGCGGCCCCCCCCTTTAGCCCCGCCCCTTCCGGCTTTAGCCCCGCCCCTTCCGGCTTTAGCCCCGCCCACTCCGCCCTTGGCCCCGCCCACCCCGCCCTTGGCCCCGCCCATTCCCCCTTTAGCCACGCCCATTCCGCCTTCAGCCACGGCCTTTCCCCCTTTAGCCCTGCCCATGCACGATTCTGCCTCGCCCATTCCCCTTTTAGCCTCCCCCCTACGGCCCCTAGAGCCCCGGCGAGCCCCCCCCTTTAGCCCCGCCCCTTCCGGCTTTAGCCCCGCCCACTCCGCCCTTAGACCCGCCCACCCCGCCCTTGGCCCCGCCCATTCCCCCTTTAGCCACGCCCATTCCGCCTTCAGCCACGGCCTTTCCCCCTTTAGCCCTGCCCATACACGATTCTGCCTCGCCCATTCCCCTTTTAGCCTCCCCCCTACGGCCCCTAGAGCCCCGGCAAGCCCCCCCCCTTTAGCCCCGCCCCTTCCGGCTTTAGCCCCGCCCCTTCCGCCCTTAGCCCCGCCCACTCCGCCCTTGGCCCCGCCCATTCCCCCTTTAGCCACGCCCATTCCGCCTTCAGCCACGGCCTTTCCCCCTTTAGCCCTGCCCATACACGATTCTGCCTCGCCCATTCCCCTTTTAGCCTCCCCCCTACGGCCCCTAGAGCCCCGGCAAGCCCCCCCCCTTTAGCCCCGCCCCTTCCGGCTTTAGCCCCGCCCACTCCGCCTTTAGCCCCGCCCACTCCGCCCTTAGCCCCGCCCACCCCGCCCTTGGCCCCGCCCATTCCCCCTTTAGCCACGCCCATTCCGCCTTCAGCCACGGCCTTTCCCCCTTTAGCCCTGCCCATACACGATTCTGCCTCGCCCATTCCCCTTTTAGCCTCCCCCCTACGGCCCCTAGAGCCCCGGCGAGCCCCCCCCTTTAGCCCCGCCCCTTCCGGCTTTAGCCCCGCCCCTTCCGGCTTTAGCCCCGCCCACTCCGCCCTTGGCCCCGCCCACCCCGCCCTTGGCCCCGCCCATTCCCCCTTTAGCCACGGCCATTCCGCCTTCAGCCACGGCCTTTCCCCCTTTAGCCCTGCCCATACACGATTCTGCCTCGCCCATTCCCCTTTTAGCCTCCCCCCTACGGCCCCTGGAGCCCCGGCAAGCCCCCCCCTTTAGCCCCGCCCCTTCCGGCTTTAGCCCCGCCCCTTCCGGCTTTAGCCCCGACCACCCCGCCCTTGGCCCCGCCCATTCCCGCTTTAGCCACGCCCATTCCGCCTTCAGCCACGGCCTTTCCCCCTTTAGCCCTGCCCATACACGATTCTGCCTCGCCCATTCCCCTTTTAGCCTCCCCCCTACGGCCCCTAGAGCCCCGGCAGGCCCCCCCCCCTTTAGCCCCGCCCCCTCCGGCTTTAGCCCCGCCCCTTCCGGCTTTAGCCCCGCCCACTCCGCCCTTAGCCCCGCCCACCCCGCCCTTGGCCCCGCCCATTCCCCCTTTAGCCACGCCCATTCCGCCTTCAGCCACGGCCTTTCCCCCTTTAGCCCTGCCCATACACGATTCTGCCTCGCCCATTCCCCTTTTAGCCTCCCCCCTATGGCCCCTCGAGCCCCGGCAGGCCCCCCCCCCTTTAGCCCCGCCCCTTCCGGCTTTAGCCCCGCCCCTTCCGGCTTTAGCCCCGCCCACTCCGCCCTTGGCCCCGCCCACCCCGCCCTTGGCCCCGCCCATTCCCCCTTTAGCCACGCCCATTCCGCCTTCAGCCACGGCCTTCCCCCTTTAGCCCTGCCCATACACGATTCTGCCTCGCCCATTCCCCTTTTAGCCTCCCCCCTACGGCCCCTAGAGCCCCGGCAAGCGGCCCCCCCCCTTTAGCCCCGCCCCTTCCGGCTTTAGCCCCGCCCCTTCCGGCTTTAGCCCCGCCCACTCCGCCCTTGGCCCCGCCCACCCCGCCCTTGGCCCCGCCCATTCCCCCTTTAGCCACGCCCATTCCGCCTTCAGCCACGGCCTTTCCCCCTTTAGCCCTGCCCATACACGATTCTGCCTCGCCCATTCCCCTTTTAGCCTCCCCCCTACGGCCCCTAGAGCCCCGGCAAGCCCCCCCCTTTAGCCCCGCCCCTTCCGGCTTTAGCCCCGCCCCTTCCGGCTTTAGCCCCGCCCACTCCGCCCTTAGCCCCGCCCACCCCGCCCTTGGCCCCGCCCATTCCCCCTTTAGCCACGCCCATTCCGCCTTCAGCCACGGCCTTTCCCCCTTTAGCCCTGCCCATACACGATTCTGCCTCGCCCATTCCCCTTTTAGCCTCCCCCCTACGGCCCCTAGAGCCCCGGCAAGCCCCCCCTTTAGCCCCGCCCCTTCCGGCTTTAGCCCCGCCCCTTCCGGCTTTAGCCCCGCCCACTCCGCCCTTAGACCCGCCCACCCCCGCCCTTGGCCCCGCCCATTCCCCCTTTAGCCACGCCCATTCCGCCTTCAGCCACGGCCTTTCCCCCTTTAGCCCTGCCCATACACGATTCTGCCTCGCCCATTCCCCTTTTAGCCTCCCCCCTGCGGCCCCTAGAGCCCCGGCGAGCCCCCCCCCCTTTAGCCCCGCCCCTTCCGGCTTTAGCCCCGCCCACTCCGCCCTTGGCCCCGCCCACCCCGCCCTTGGCCCCGCCCATTCCCCCTTTAGCCACGCCCATTCCGCCTTCAGCCACGGCCTTTCCCCCTTTAGCCCTGCCCATACACGATTCTGCCTCGCCCATTCCCCTTTTAGCCTCCCCCCTACGGCCCCTGGAGCCCCGGCAAGCCCCCCCCTTTAGCCCCGCCCCTTCCGGCTTTAGCCCCGCCCACTCCGCCCTTAGCCCCGCCCACCCCGCCCTTGGCCCCGCCCATTCCCCCTTTAGCCACGCCCATTCCGCCTTCAGCCACGGCCTTTCCCCCTTTAGCCCTGCCCATACACGATTCTGCCTCGCCCATTCCCCTTTTAGCCTCCCTCCCTACGGCCCCTAGAGCCCCGGCAAGCCCCCCCCCCTTTAGCCCCGCCCCTTCCGGCTTTAGCCCCGCCCCTTCCGGCTTTAGCCCCGCCCACCCCGTCCTTGGCCCCGCCCATTCCCCCTTTAGCCACGCCCATTCCGCCTTCAGCCACGGCCTTTCCCCCTTTAGCCCTGCCCATACACGATTCTGCCTCGCCCATTCCCCTTTTAGCCTCCCCCCTACGGCCCCTAGAGCCCCGGCAAGCCCCCCCCTTTAGCCCCGCCCCTTCCCCTTTAGCCCCGCCCCTTCCGCCTTTAGCCCCTCCCACTCCGCCCTTAGCCCCGCCCACCCCCGCCCTTGGCCCCGCCCATTCCCCCTTTAGCCACGCCCATTCCGCCTTCAGCCACGGCCTTTCCCCCTTTAGCCCTGCCCATACACGATTCTGCCTCGCCCATTCCCCTTCTAGCCTCCCCCCTACGGCCCCTGGAGCCCCGGCAAGCCCCCCCCCTTTAGCCCCTCCCCTTCCGGCTTTAGCCCCGCCCACCCCGCCCTTGGCCCCGCCCATTCCCCCTTTAGCCACGCCCATTCCGCCTTCAGCCACGGCCTTTCCCCCTTTAGCCCTGCCCATACACGATTCTGCCTCGCCCATTCCCCTTTTAGCCTCCCCCCTACGGCCCCTAGAGCCCCGGCAAGCCCCCCCCCTTAGCCCCGCCCCTTCCGCCTTTAGCCCCGCCCACTCCGCCCTTAGGCCCGCCCACCCCGCCCTTGGCCCCGCCCATTCCCCCTTTAGCCACGCCCATTCCGCCTTCAGCCACGGCCTTCCCCCTTTAGCCCTGCCCATACACGATTCTGCCTCGCCCATTCCCCTTTTAGCCTCCCCCCTACGGCCCCTAGAGCCCCGGCAGGCCCCCCCCCTTTAGCCCCGCCCCCTCCGGCTTTAGCCCCGCCCCCTCCGGCTTTAGCCCCGCCCACCTCCGCCCTTAGCCCCGCCCACCCCGCCCTTGGCCCCGCCCATTCCCCCTTTAGCCACGCCCATTCCGCCTTCAGCCACGGCCTTTCCCCCTTTAGCCCTGCCCATACACGATTCTGCCTCGCCCATTCCCCTTTTAGCCTCCCCCCTACGCCCCTAGAGCCCCGGCAAGCCCCCCCCCCCTTTAGCCCCGCCCCTTCCGGCTTTAGCCCCGCCCCTTCCGGCTTTAGCCCCGCCCACTCCGCCCTTGGCCCCGCCCACCCCGCCCTTGGCCCCGCCCATTCCCCCTTTAGCCATGCCCATTCCGCCTTCAGCCACGGCCTTTCCCCCTTTAGCCCTGCCCATACACGATTCTGCCTCGCCCATTCCCCTTTTAGCCTCCCCCCTACGGCCCCTAGAGCAACGGCAAGCCCCCCCCCTTTAGCCCCGCCCCTTCCGGCTTTAGCCCCGCCCACTCCGCCCTTAGGCCCGCCCACCCCGCCCTTGGCCCCGCCCATTCCCCCTTTAGCCACGCCCATTCCGCCTTCAGCCACGGCCTTCCCCCTTTAGCCCTGCCCATACACGATTCTGCCTCGCCCATTCCCCTTTTAGCCTCCCCCCTACGGCCCCTAGAGCCCCGGCAGGCCCCCCCCCCTTTAGCCCCGCCCCCTCCGGCTTTAGCCCCGCCCCTTCCGGCTTTAGCCCCGCCCACTCCGCCCTTAGCCCCGCCCACCCCCGCCCTTGGCCCCGCCCATTCCCCCTTTAGCCACGCCCATTCCGCCTTCAGCCACGGCCTTCCCCCCTTTAGCCCTGCCCATACACGATTCTGCCTCGCCCATTCCCCTTTTAGCCTCCCCCCTACGGCCCCTAGAGCCCCGGCAGGCCCCCCCCCTTTAGCCCCGCCCCTTCCGGCTTTAGCCCCGCCCCTTCCGGCTTTAGCCCCGCCCACTCCGCCCTTGGCCCCGCCCACCCCGCCCTTGGCCCCGCCCATTCCCCCTTTAGCCACGCCCATTCCGCCTTCAGCCACGGCCTTCCCCCTTTAGCCCTGCCCATACACGATTCTGCCTCGCCCATTCCCCTTTTAGCCTCCCCCCTACGGCCCCTAGAGCCCCGGCGAGCCCCCCCCCCCTTTAGCCCCGCCCCTTCCGGCTTTAGCCCCGCCCACTCCGCCCTTGGCCCCGCCCACCCCGCCCTTGGCCCCGCCCATTCCCCCTTTAGCCACGCCCATTCCGCCTTCAGCCACGGCCTTTCCCCCTTTAGCCCTGCCCATACACGATTCTGCCTCGCCCATTCCCCTTTTAGCCTCCCCCCTACGGCCCCTAGAGCCCCGGCAAGCCCCCCCCTTTAGCCCCGCCCCTTCCGGCTTTAGCCCCGCCCCTTCCGGCTTTAGCCCCGCCCACTCCGCCCTTAGCCCCGCCCACCCCGCCCTTGGCCCCGCCCATTCCCCCTTTAGCCACGCCCATTCCGCCTTCAGCCACGGCCTTTCCCCCTTTAGCCCTGCCCATACACGATTCTGCCTCGCCCATTCCCCTTTTAGCCTCCCCCCTACGGCCCCTAGAGCCCCGGCAAGCCCCCCCCTTTAGCCCCGCCCCTTCCGGCTTTAGCCCCGCCCCTTCCGGCTTTAGCCCCGCCCACTCCGCCCTTAGACCCGCCCACCCCGCCCTTGGCCCCGCCCATTCCCCCTTTAGCCACGCCCATTCCGCCTTCAGCCACGGCCTTTCCCCCTTTAGCCCTGCCCATACACGATTCTGCCTCGCCCATTCCCCTTTTAGCCTCCCCCCTGCGGCCCCTAGAGCCCCGGCGAGCCCCCCCCCCTTTAGCCCCGCCCCTTCCGGCTTTAGCCCCGCCCACTCCGCCCTTGGCCCCGCCCACCCCGCCCTTGGCCCCGCCCATTCCCCCTTTAGCCACGCCCATTCCGCCTTCAGCCACGGCCTTTCCCCCTTTAGCCCTGCCCATACACGATTCTGCCTCGCCCATTCCCCCTTTTAGCCTCCCCCCTACGGCCCCTGGAGCCCCGGCAAGCCCCCCCCTTTAGCCCCGCCCCTTCCGGCTTTAGCCCCGCCCACTCCGCCCTTAGCCCCGCCCACCCCGCCCTTGGCCCCGCCCATTCCCCCTTTAGCCACGCCCATTCCGCCTTCAGCCACGGCCTTTCCCCCTTTAGCCCTGCCCATACACGATTCTGCCTCGCCCATTCCCCTTTTAGCCTCCCTCCCTACGGCCCCTAGAGCCCCGGCAAGCCCCCCCCCTTTAGCCCCGCCCCTTCCGGCTTTAGCCCCGCCCCCTTCCGGCTTTAGCCCCGCCCACCCCGTCCTTGGCCCCGCCCATTCCCCCTTTAGCCACGCCCATTCCGCCTTCAGCCACGGCCTTTCCCCCTTTAGCCCTGCCCATACACGATTCTGCCTCGCCCATTCCCCTTTTAGCCTCCCCCCTACGGCCCCTAGAGCCCCGGCAAGCCCCCCCCTTTAGCCCCGCCCCTTCCCCTTTAGCCCCGCCCCTTCCGCCTTTAGCCCCTCCCACTCCGCCCTTAGCCCCGCCCACCCCGCCCTTGGCCCCGCCCATTCCCCCTTTAGCCACGCCCATTCCGCCTTCAGCCACGGCCTTTCCCCCTTTAGCCCTGCCCATACACGATTCTGCCTCGCCCATTCCCCTTCTAGCCTCCCCCCTACGGCCCCTGGAGCCCCGGCAAGCCCCCCCCCTTTAGCCCCTCCCCTTCCGGCTTTAGCCCCGCCCACCCCGTCCTTGGCCCCGCCCATTCCCCCTTTAGCCACGCCCATTCCGCCTTCAGCCACGGCCTTTCCCCCTTTAGCCCTGCCCATACACGATTCTGCCTCGCCCATTCCCCTTTTAGCCTCCCCCCTACGGCCCCTAGAGCCCCGGCAAGCCCCCCCCCTTAGCCCCGCCCCTTCCGCCTTTAGCCCCGCCCACTCCGCCCTTAGGCCCGCCCACCCCGCCCTTGGCCCCGCCCATTCCCCCTTTAGCCACGCCCATTCCGCCTTCAGCCACGGCCTTCCCCCCTTTAGCCCTGCCCATACACGATTCTGCCTCGCCCATTCCCCTTTTAGCCTCCCCCCTACGGCCCCTAGAGCCCCGGCAGGCCCCCCCCCTTTAGCCCCGCCCCCTCCGGCTTTAGCCCCGCCCCCTCCGGCTTTAGCCCCGCCCCCTCCGCCCTTAGCCCCGCCCACCCCGCCCTTGGCCCCGCCCATTCCCCCTTTAGCCACGCCCATTCCGCCTTCAGCCACGGCCTTTCCCCCTTTAGCCCTGCCCATACACGATTCTGCCTCGCCCATTCCCCTTTTAGCCTCCCCCCTACGGCCCCTAGAGCCCCGGCAAGCCCCCCCCCCCTTTAGCCCCGCCCCTTCCGGCTTTAGCCCCGCCCACTCCGCCCTTGGCCCCGCCCACCCCGCCCTTGGCCCCGCCCATTCCCCCTTTAGCCATGCCCATTCCGCCTTCAGCCACGGCCTTTCCCCCTTTAGCCCTGCCCATACACGATTCTGCCTCGCCCATTCCCCTTTTAGCCTCCCCCCTACGGCCCCTAGAGCAACGGCAAGCCCCCCCCTTTAGCCCCGCACCTTCCGGCTTTAGCCCCGCCCACTCCGCCCTTAGGCCCGCCCACCCCGCCCTTGGCCCCGCCCATTCCCCCTTTAGCCACGCCCATTCCGCCTTCAGCCACGGCCTTTCCCCCTTTAGCCCTGCCCATACACGATTCTGCCTCGCCCATTCCCCTTTTAGCCTCCCCCCTACGGCCCCTAGAGCCCCGGCAAGCCCCCCCCCCTTTAGCCCCGCCCCTTCCGGCTTTAGCCCCGCCCACTCCGCCCTTAGCCCCGCCCACCCCGCCCTTGGCCCCGCCCATTTTCCCTTTAGCCACGCCCATTCCGCCTTCAGCCACGGCCTTCCCCCCTTTAGCCCTGCCCATACACGATTCTGCCTCGCCCATTCCCCTTTTAGCCTCCCCCCTACGGCCCCTAGAGCCCCGGCAGGCCCCCCCCTTTAGCCCCGCCCCTTCCGGCTTTAGCCCCGCCCCTTCCGGCTTTAGCCCCGCCCACTCCGCCCTTGGCCCCGCCCACCCCGCCCTTGGCCCCGCCCATTCCCCCTTTAGCCACGCCCATTCCGCCTTCAGTCACGGCCTTTCCCCCTTTAGCCCTGCCCATACACGATTCTGCCTCGCCCATTCCCCTTTAGCCTCCCCCCCTACGGCCCCTAGAGCCCCGGCAAGCCCCCCCCTTTAGCCCCGCCCCTTCCGGCTTTAGCCCCGCCCACTCCGCCCTTAGCCCCGCCCACTCCGCCCTTAGCCCCGCCCACCCCGCCCTTGGCCCCGCCCATTCCCCCTTTAGCCACGCCCATTCCGCCTTCAGCCACGGCCTTTCCCCCTTTAGCCCTGCCCATACACGATTCTGCCTCGCCCATTCCCCCTTTTAGCCTCCCCCCTACGGCCCCTAGAGCCCCGGCGAGCCCCCCCTTTAGCCCCGCCCCTTCCGGCTTTAGCCCCGCCCACTCCGCCCTTGGCCCCGCCCACCCCGCCCTTGGCCCCGCCCATTCCCCCTTTAGCCACGCCCATTCCGCCTTCAGCCACGGCCTTTCCCCCTTTAGCCCTGCCCATACACGATTCTGCCTCGCCCATTCCCCTTTTAGCCTCCCCCCTACGGCCCCTAGAGCCCCGGCAAGCCCCCCCCCCTTTAGCCCCGCCCCTTCCGGCTTTAGCCCCGCCCCTTCCGCCCTTAGCCCCGCCCACTCCGCCCTTGGCCCCGCCCATTCCCCCTTTAGCCACGCCCATTCCGCCTTCAGCCACGGCCTTTCCCCCTTTAGCCCTGCCCATACACGATTCTGCCTCGCCCATTCCCCTTTTAGCCTCCCCCCTACGGCCCCTAGAGCCCCGGCAAGCCCCCCCCCTTTAGCCCCGCCCCTTCCGGCTTTAGCTTCGCCCACTCCGCCTTTAGCCCCGCCCACCCTGCCCTTGGCCCCGCCCACTCCCTTTTTAGCCACGCCCATTCCGCCTTCAGCCACAGCCTTTCCCCCTTTAGCCCTGCCCATACACGATTCTGCCTCGGCCATTCCCCTTTTAGCCTCCCCCCTACGGCCCCTAGAGCCCCGGCAGGCCCCCCCCCTTTAGCCCCGCCCCTTCCGGCTTTAGCCCCGCCCCTTCCGGCTTTAGCCCCGCCCACTCCGCCCTTAGCCCCGCCCACCCCGCCCTTGGCCCCGCCCATTCCCCCTTTAGCCACGCCCATTCCGCCTTCAGCCACGGCCTTTCCCCCTTTAGCCCTGCCCATACACGATTCTGCCTCGCCCATTCCCCTTTTAGCCTCCCCCCTACGGCCCCTTAAGCCCCGGCAGGCCCCCCCCTTTAGCCCCGCCCCTTCCGGCTTCAGCCCCGCCCCTTCCGGCTTTAGCCCCGCCCACTCCGCCCTTGGCCCCGCCCACCCCGCCCTTGGCCCCGCCCATTCCCCCTTTAGCCACGCCCATTCCGCCTTCAGCCACGGCCTTTCCCCCTTTAGCCCTGCCCATACACGATTCTGCCTCGCCCATTCCCCTTTTAGCCTCCCCCCTACGGCCCCTAGAGCCCCGGCAAGCCCCCTCCTTTAGCCCCGCCCCTTCCGGCTTTAGCCCCGCCCACTCCGCCCTTAGGCCCGCCCACCCCGCCCTTGGCCCCGCCCATTCCCCCTTTAGCCACGCCCATTCCGCCTTCAGCCACGGCCTTCCCCCATTAGCCCTGCCCATACACGATTCTGCCTCGCCCATTCCCCTTTTAGCCTCCCCCCTACGGCCCCTAGAGCCCCGGCAAGCGGCCCCCCCCCTTTAGCCCCGCCCCTTCCGGCTTTAGCCCCGCCCCTTCCGGCTTTAGCCCCGCCCACTCCGCCCTTGGCCCCGCCCACCCCGCCCTTGGCCCCGCCCATTCCCCCTTTAGCCACGCCCATTCCGCCTTCAGCCACGGCCTTTCCCCCTTTAGCCCTGCCCATACACGATTCTGCCTCGCCCATTCCCCTTTTAGCCTCCCCCCTACGGCCCCTAGAGCCCCGGCAAGCCCCCCCCTTTAGCCCCGCCCCTTCCGGCTTTAGCCCCGCCCCTTCCGGCTTTAGCCCCGCCCACTCCGCCCTTGGCCCCGCCCACCCCGCCCTTGGCCCCGCCCATTCCCCCTTTAGCCACGCCCATTCCGCCTTCAGCCACGGCCTTTCCCCCTTTAGCCCTGCCCATACACGATTCTGCCTCGCCCATTCCCCTTTTAGCCTCCCCCCTACGGCCCCTAGAGGCCCGGCAGGCCCCCCCCCCTTAGCCCCGCTCCTTCCGGCTTTAGCCCCGCCCCTTCCGCCTTTAGCCCCGCCCACTCCGCCCTTAGCCCCGCCCACCCCGCCCTTGGCCCCGCCCATTCCCCCTTTAGCCACGCCCATTCCGCCTTCAGCCACGGCCTTTCCCCCTTTAGCCCTGCCCATACACGATTCTGCCTCGCCCATTCCCCTTTTAGCCTCCCCCCTACGGCCCCTAGAGCCCCGGCAAGCCCCCCCCCTTTAGCCCCGCCCCTTCCCCTTTAGCCCCGCCCCTTCCGGCTTTAGCCCCGCCCACTCCGCCTTTAGCCCCGCCCACCCCGCCCTTGGCCCCGCCCACTCCCCCTTTAGCCACGCCCATTCCGCCTTCAGCCACGGCCTTTCCCCCTTTAGCCCTGCCCATACACGATTCTGCCTCGCCCATTCCCCTTTTAGCCTCCCCCCTACGGCCCCTAGAGCCCCGGCAAGCCCCCCCCCTCTTTAGCCCCGCCCCTTCCGGCTTTAGCCCCGCCCCTTCCGGCTTTAGCCCCGCCCACTCCGCCCTTGGCCCCGCCCACCCCGCCCTTGGCCCCGCCCATTCCCCCTTTAGCCACGCCCATTCCGCCTTCAGCCACGGCCTTTCCCCCTTTAGCCCTGCCCATACACGATTCTGCCTCGCCCATTCCCCTTTTAGCCTCCCCCCTACGGCCCCTGGAGCCCCGGCAAGCCCCCCCCTTTAGCCCCGCCCCTTCCGGCTTTAGCCCCGCCCACTCCGCCCTTAGCCCCGCCCACCCCGCCCTTGGCCCCGCCCATTCCCCCTTTAGCCACGCCCATTCCGCCTTCAGCCACGGCCTTTCCCCCTTTAGCCCTGCCCATACACGATTCTGCCTCGCCCATTCCCCTTTTAGCCTCCCCCCTACGGCCCCTGGAGCCCCGGCAAGCCCCCCCCCTTTAGCCCCTCCCCTTCCGGCTTTAGCCCCGCCCACCCCGCCCTTGGCCCCGCCCATTCCCCCTTTAGCCACGCCCATTCCGCCTTCAGCCACGGCCTTTCCCCCTTTAGCCCTGCCCATACACGATTCTGCCTCGCCCATTCCCCTTTTAGCCTCCCCCCTACGGCCCCCAGAGCCCCGGCAGGCCCCCCCCCCTTTAGCCCCGCCCCTTCCGGCTTTAGCCCCGCCCCTTCCGGCTTTAGCCCCGCCCACTCCGCCCTTAGCCCCGCCCACCCCGCCCTTGGCCCCGCCCATTCCCCCTTTAGCCACGCCCATTCCGCCTTCAGCCACGGCCTTTCCCCCTTTAGCCCTGCCCATACACGATTCTGCCTCGCCCATTCCCCTTTTAGCCTCCCCCCTACGGCCCCTAGAGCCCCGGCGAGCCCCCCCCCTTTAGCCCCGCCCCTTCCGGCTTTAGCCCCGCCCACCCCGCCCTTGGCCCCGCCCACCCCGCCCTTGGCCCCGCCCATTCCCCCTTTAGCCACGCCCATTCCGCCTTCAGCCACGGCCTTTCCCCCTTTAGCCCTGCCCATACACGATTCTGCCTCACCCATTCCCCTTTTAGCCTCCCCCCTACGGCCCCTAGAGCCCCGGCAGGCACCCCCCCTTTAGCCCCGCCCCTTCCGGCTTTAGCCCCGCCCCTTCCGGCTTTAGCCCCGCCCACTCCGCCCTTGGCCCCGCCCATTCCCCCTTTAGCCACGCCCATTCCGCCTTCAGCCACGGCCTTTCCCCCTTTAGCCCTGCCCATACACGATTCTGCCTCGCCCATTCCCCTTTTAGCCTCCCCCCTACGGCCCCTAGAGCCCCGGCAAGCCCCCCCCCCCTTTAGCCCCGCCCCTTCCGGCTTTAGCCCCGCCCACTCCGCCCTTGGCCCCGCCCACCCCGCCCTTGGCCCCGCCCATTCCCCCTTTAGCCACGCCCATTCCGCCTTCAGCCACGGCCTTTCCCCCTTTAGCCCTGCCCATACACGATTCTGCCTCGCCCATTCCCCTTTTAGCCTCCCCCCTACGGCCCCTAGAGCCCCGGCAAGCCCCCCCCTTTAGCCCCGCCCCTTCTGGCTTTAGCCCCTCCCACTCCGCCCTTAGGCCCGCCCACCCCGCCCTTGGACCCGCCCATTCCCCCTTTAGCCACGCCCATTCCGCCTTCAGCCACGGCCTTCCCCCTTTAGCCCTGCCCATACACGATTCTGCCTCGCCCATTCCCCTTTTAGCCTCCCCCCTACGGCCCCTAGAGCCCCGGCAAGCGGCCCCCCCCTTTAGCCCCGCCCCTTCCGGCTTTAGCCCCGCCCCTTCCGGCTTTAGCCCCGCCCACTCCGCCCTTGGCTCCGCCCACCCCGCCCTTGGCCCCGCCCATTCCCCCTTTAGCCACGCCCATTCCGCCTTCAGCCACGGCCTTTCCCCCTTTAGCCCTGCCCATACACGATTCTGCCTCGCCCATTCCCCTTTTAGCCTCCCCCCTACGGCCCCTAGAGCCCCGGCAAGCCCCCCCCCCCTTTAGCCCCGCCCCTTTCGGCTTTAGCCCCGCCCCTTTCGGCTTTAGCCCCGCCCACTCCGCCCTTAGCCCCGCCCACCCCGCCCTTGGCCCCGCCCATTTTCCCTTCAGCCACGCCCATTCCGCCTTCAGCCACGGCCTTTCCCCCTTTAGCCCTGCCCATACACGATTCTGCCTCGCCCATTCCCCTTTTAGCCTCCCCCCTACGGCCCCTAGAGCCCCGGCAAGCCCCCCCCCCTTTAGCCCCGCCCCTTTCGGCTTTAGCCCCGCCCCTTCCGGCTTTAGCTCCGCCCACTCCGCCCTTAGCCCCGCCCACCCCGCCCTTGGCCCCGCCCATTTTCCCTTTAGCCACGCCCATTCCGCCTTCAGCCACGGCCTTCCCCCCTTTAGCCCTGCCCATACACGATTCTGCCTCGCCCATTCCCCTTTTAGCCTCCCCCCTACGGCCCCTAGAGCCCCGGCAGGCCCCCCCCTTTAGCCCCGCCCCTTCCGGCTTTAGCCCCGCCCCTTCCGGCTTTAGCCCCGCCCACTCCGCCCTTGGCCCCGCCCACCCCGCCCTTGGCCCCGCCCATTCCCCCTTTAGCCACGCCCATTCCGCCTTCAGCCACGGCCTTTCCCCCTTTAGCCCTGCCCATACACGATTCTGCCTCGCCCATTCCCCTTTAGCCTCCCCCCTACGGCCCCTAGAGCCCCGGCAAGCCCCCCCCTTTAGCCCCGCCCCTTCCGGCTTTAGCCCCGCCCCTTCCGGCTTTAGCCCCGCCCACTCCGCCCTTAGCCCCGCCCACCCCGCCCTTGGCCCCGCCCATTCCCCCTTTAGCCACGCCCATTCCGCCTTCAGCCACGGCCTTTCCCCCTTTAGCCCTGCCCATACACGATTCTGCCTCGCCCATTCCCCTTTTAGCCTCCCCCCTACGGCCCCTAGAGCCCCGGCGAGCCCCCCCTTTAGCCCCGCCCCTTCCGGCTTGAGCCCCGCCCACTCCGCCCTTGGCCCCGCCCACCCCGCCCTTGGCCCCGCCCATTCCCCCTTTAGCCACGCCCATTCCGCCTTCAGCCACGGCCTTTCCCCCTTTAGCCCTGCCCATACACGATTCTGCCTCGCCCATTCCCCTTTTAGCCTCCCCCCTACGGCCCCTAGAGCCCCGGCAAGCCCCCCCCCCTTTAGCCCCGCCCCTTCCGGCTTTAGCCCCGCCCCTTCCGCCCTTAGCCCCGCCCACTCCGCCCTTGGCCCCGCCCATTCCCCCTTTAGCCACGCCCATTCCGCCTTCAGCCACGGCCTTTCCCCCTTTAGCCCTGCCCATACACGATTCTGCCTCGCCCATTCCCCTTTTAGCCTCCCCCCTACGGCCCCTAGAGCCCCGGCAAGCCCCCCCCCTTTAGCCCCGCCCCTTCCGGCTTTAGCTTCGCCCACTCCGCCTTTAGCCCCGCCCACCCTGCCCTTGGCCCCGCCCACTCCCTTTTTAGCCACGCCCATTCCGCCTTCAGCCACAGCCTTTCCCCCTTTAGCCCTGCCCATACACGATTCTGCCTCGGCCATTCCCCTTTTAGCCTCCCCCCTACGGCCCCTTAAGCCCCGGCAGGCCCCCCCCTTTAGCCCCGCCCCTTCCGGCTTCAGCCCCGCCCCTTCCGGCTTTAGCCCCGCCCACTCCGCCCTTGGCCCCGCCCACCCCGCCCTTGGCCCCGCCCATTCCCCCTTTAGCCACGCCCATTCCGCCTTCAGCCACGGCCTTTCCCCCTTTAGCCCTGCCCATACACGATTCTGCCTCGCCCATTCCCCTTTTAGCCTCCCCCCTACGGCCCCTAGAGCCCCGGCAAGCCCCCTCCTTTAGCCCCGCCCCTTCCGGCTTTAGCCCCGCCCACTCCGCCCTTAGGCCCGCCCACCCCGCCCTTGGCCCCGCCCATTCCCCCTTTAGCCACGCCCATTCCGCCTTCAGCCACGGCCTTCCCCCATTAGCCCTGCCCATACACGATTCTGCCTCGCCCATTCCCCTTTTAGCCTCCCCCCTACGGCCCCTAGAGCCCCGGCAAGCGGCCCCCCCCTTTAGCCCCGCCCCTTCCGGCTTTAGCCCCGCCCCTTCCGGCTTTAGCCCCGCCCACTCCGCCCTTGGCCCCGCCCACCCCGCCCTTGGCCCCGCCCATTCCCCCTTTAGCCACGCCCATTCCGCCTTCAGCCACGGCCTTTCCCCCTTTAGCCCTGCCCATACACGATTCTGCCTCGCCCATTCCCCTTTTAGCCTCCCCCCTACGGCCCCTAGAGCCCCGGCAAGCCCCCCCCTTTAGCCCCGCCCCTTCCGGCTTTAGCCCCGCCCCTTCCGGCTTTAGCCCCGCCCACTCCGCCCTTAGCCCCGCCCACCCCGCCCTTGGCCCCGCCCATTCCCCCTTTAGCCACGCCCATTCCGCCTTCAGCCACGGCCTTTCCCCCTTTAGCCCTGCCCATACACGATTCTGCCTCGCCCATTCCCCTTTTAGCCTCCCCCCTACGGCCCCTAGAGGCCCGGCAGGCCCCCCCCCCCTTAGCCCCGCTCCTTCCGGCTTTAGCCCCGCCCCTTCCGGCTTTAGCCCCGCCCACTCCGCCCTTAGCCCCGCCCACCCCGCCCTTGGCCCCGCCCATTCCCCCTTTAGCCACGCCCATTCCGCCTTCAGCCACGGCCTTTCCCCCTTTAGCCCTGCCCATACACGATTCTGCCTCGCCCATTCCCCTTTTAGCCTCCCCCCTACGGCCCCTAGAGCCCCGGCAAGCCCCCCCCTTTAGCCCCGCCCCTTCCCCTTTAGCCCCGCCCCTTCCGGCTTTAGCCCCGCCCATTCCCCCTTTAGCCCCGCCCACCCCGCCCTTGGCCCCGCCCACTCCCCCTTTAGCCACGCCCATTCCGCCTTCAGCCACGGCCTTTCCCCCTTTAGCCCTGCCCATACACGATTCTGCCTCGCCCATTCCCCTTTTAGCCTCCCCCCTACGGCCCCTAGAGCCCCGGCAAGCCCCCCCCCTCTTTAGCCCCGCCCCTTCCGGCTTTAGCCCCGCCCCTTCCGGCTTTAGCCCCGCCCAGTCCGCCCTTGGCCCCGCCCACCCCGCCCTTGGCCCCGCCCATTCCCCCTTTAGCCACGCCCATTCCGCCTTCAGCCACGGCCTTTCCCCCTTTAGCCCTGCCCATACACGATTCTGCCTCGCCCATTCCCCTTTTAGCCTCCCCCCTACGGCCCCTGGAGCCCCGGCAAGCCCCCCCCTTTAGCCCCGCCCCTTCCGGCTTTAGCCCCGCCCACTCCGCCCTTAGCCCCGCCCACCCCGCCCTTGGCCCCGCCCATTCCCCCTTTAGCCACGCCCATTCCGCCTTCAGCCACGGCCTTTCCCCCTTTAGCCCTGCCCATACACGATTCTGCCTCGCCCATTCCCCTTTTAGCCTCCCCCCTACGGCCCCTGGAGCCCCGGCAAGCCCCCCCCCTTTAGCCCCTCCCCTTCCGGCTTTAGCCCCGCCCACCCCGCCCTTGGCCCCGCCCATTCCCCCTTTAGCCACGCCCATTCCGCCTTCAGCCACGGCCTTTCCCCCTTTAGCCCTGCCCATACACGATTCTGCCTCGCCCATTCCCCTTTTAGCCTCCCCCCTACGGCCCCCAGAGCCCCGGCAGGCCCCCCCCTTTAGCCCCGCCCCTTCCGGCTTTAGCCCCGCCCCTTCCGGCTTTAGCCCCGCCCACTCCGCCCTTGGCCCCGCCCACCCCGCCCTTGGCCCCGCCCATTCCCCCTTTAGCCACGCCCATTCCGCCTTCAGCCACGGCCTTTCCCCCTTTAGCCCTGCCCATACACGATTCTGCCTCGCCCATTCCCCTTTTAGCCTCCCCCCTACGGCCCCTAGAGCCCCGGCGAGCCCCCCCCCTTTAGCCCCGCCCCTTCCGGCTTTAGCCCCGCCCACCCCGCCCTTGGCCCCGCCCACCCCGCCCTTGGCCCCGCCCATTCCCCCTTTAGCCACGCCCATTCCGCCTTCAGCCACGGCCTTTCCCCCTTTAGCCCTGCCCATACACGATTCTGCCTCGCCCATTCCCCTTTTAGCCTCCCCCCTACGGCCCCTAGAGCCCCGGCAGGCACCCCCCCTTTAGCCCCGCCCCTTCCGGCTTTAGCCCCGCCCCTTCCGGCTTTAGCCCCGCCCACTCCGCCCTTGGCCCCGCCCATTCCCCCTTTAGCCACGCCCATTCCGCCTTCAGCCACGGCCTTTCCCCCTTTAGCCCTGCCCATACACGATTCTGCCTCGCCCATTCCCCTTTTAGCCTCCCCCCTACGGCCCCTAGAGCCCCGGCAAGCCCCCCCCCCCCTTTAGCCCCGCCCCTTCCGGCTTTAGCCCCGCCCACTCCGCCCTTGGCCCCGCCCACCCCGCCCTTGGCCCCGCCCATTCCCCCTTTAGCCACGCCCATTCCGCCTTCAGCCACGGCCTTTCCCCCTTTAGCCCTGCCCATACACGATTCTGCCTCGCCCATTCCCCTTTTAGCCTCCCCCCTACGGCCCCTAGAGCCCCGGCAGGCCCCCCCCCCCTTAGCCCCGCCCCTTCCGGCTTTAGACCCGCCCCTTCCGGCTTTAGCCCCGCCCACTCCGCCCTTAGCCCCGCCCACCCCGCCCTTGGCCCCGCCCATTCCCCCTTTAGCCACGCCCATTCCGCCTTCAGCCACGGCCTTTCCCCCTTTAGCCCTGCCCATACACGATTCTGCCTCGCCCATTCCCCTTTTAGCCTCCCCCCTACGGCCCCTGGAGCCCCGGCAAGCCCCCCCCCTTTAGCCCCGCCCCTTCCGGCTTTAGCCCCGCCCACTCCGCCCTTAGCCCCGCCCACCCCGCCCTTGGCCCCGCCCATTCCCCCTTTAGCCACGCCCATTCCGCCTTCAGCCACGGCCTTTCCCCCTTTAGCCCTGCCCATACACGATTCTGCCTCGCCCATTCCCCTTTTAGCCTCCCCCCTACGGCCCCTAGAGCCCCGGCAAGCCCCCCCCCCTTTAGCCCCGCCCCTTCCGGCTTTAGCCCCGCCCCTTCCGCCCTTAGCCCCGCCCACCCCGCCCTTGGCCCCGCCCATTCCCCCTTTAGCCACGCCCATTCCGCCTTCAGCCACGGCCTTTCCCCCTTTAGCCCTGCCCATACACGATTCTGCCTCGCCCATTCCCCTTTTAGCCTCCCCCCTACGGCCCCTAGAGCCCCGGCAAGCCCCCCCCTTTAGCCCCGCCCCTTCCGGCTTTAGCCCCTCCCACTCCGCCCTTAGGCCCGCCCACCCCGCCCTTGGACCCGCCCATTCCCCCTTTAGCCACGCCCATTCCGCCTTCAGCCACGGCCTTCCCCCTTTAGCCCTGCCCATACACGATTCTGCCTCGCCCATTCCCCTTTTAGCCTCCCCCCTACGGCCCCTAGAGCCCCGGCAAGCGGCCCCCCCCTTTAGCCCCGCCCCTTCCGGCTTTAGCCCCGCCCCTTCCGGCTTTAGCCCCGCCCACTCCGCCCTTGGCTCCGCCCACCCCGCCCTTGGCCCCGCCCATTCCCCCTTTAGCCACGCCCATTCCGCCTTCAGCCACGGCCTTTCCCCCTTTAGCCCTGCCCATACACGATTCTGCCTCGCCCATTCCCCTTTTAGCCTCCCCCCTACGGCCCCTAGAGCCCCGGCAAGCCCCCCCCCCTTTAGCCCCGCCCCTTTCGGCTTTAGCCCCGCCCCTTCCGGCTTTAGCCCCGCCCACTCCGCCCTTAGCCCCGCCCACCCCGCCCTTGGCCCCGCCCATTTTCCCTTCAGCCACGCCCATTCCGCCTTCAGCCACGGCCTTTCCCCCCTTTAGCCCTGCCCATACACGATTCTGCCTCGCCCATTCCCCTTTTAGCCTCCCCCCTACGGCCCCTAGAGCCCCGGCAGGCCCCCCCCTTTAGCCCCGCCCCTTCCGGCTTTAGCCCCGCCCCTTCCGGCTTTAGCCCCGCCCACTCCGCCCTTGGCCCCGCCCACCCCGCCCTTGGCCCCGCCCATTCCCCCTTTAGCCACGCCCATTCCGCCTTCAGCCACGGCCTTCCCCCTTTAGCCCTGCCCATACACGATTCTGCCTCGCCCATTCCCCTTTTAGCCTCCCCCCTACGGCCCCTAGAGCCCCGGCAAGCGGCCCCCCCTTTAGCCCCGCCCCTTCCGGCTTTAGCCCCGCCCCTTCCGGCTTTAGCCCCGCCCACTCCGCCCTTGGCCCCGCCCACCCCGCCCTTGGCCCCGCCCACTCCCCCTTTAGCCACGCCCATTCCGCCTTCAGCCACGGCCTTTCCCCCTTTAGCCCTGCCCATACACGATTCTGCCTCGCCCATTCCCCTTTTAGCCTCCCTCCCTACGGCCCCTAGAGCCCCGGCAGGCCCCCCCCCTTTAGCCCCGCCCCTTCCGGCTTTAGCCCCGCCCCTTCCGGCTTTAGCCCCGCCCACTCCGCCCTTAGCCCCGCCCACCCCGCCCTTGGCCCCGCCCATTCCCCCTTTAGCCACGCCCATTCCGCCTTCAGCCACGGCCTTCCCCCTTTAGCCCTGCCCATACACGATTCTGCCTCGCCCATTCCCCTTTTAGCCTCCCCCCTACGGCCCCTAGAGCCCCGGCAAGCGGCCCCCCCCTTTAGCCCCGCCCCTTCCGGCTTTAGCCCCGCCCACTCCGCCCTTAGCCCCGCCCACCCCGCCCTTGGCCCCGCCCATTCCCCCTTTAGCCACGCCCATTCCGCCTTCAGCCACGGCCTTTCCCCCTTTAGCCCTGCCCATACACGATTCTGCCTCGCCCATTCCCCTTTTAGCCTCCCCCCTACGGCCCCTAGAGCCCCGGCAAGCCCCCCCCCCTTTAGCCCCGCCCCTTTCGGCTTTAGCCCCGCCCCTTCCGGCTTTAGCCCCGCCCACTCCGCCCTTGGCCCCGCCCACCCCGCCCTTGGCCCCGCCCATTCCCCCTTTAGCCACGCCCATTCCGCCTTCAGCCACGGCCTTTCCCCCTTTAGCCCTGCCCATACACGATTCTGCCTCGCCCATTCCCCTTTAGCCTCCCCCCCTACGGCCCCTAGAGCCCCGGCAAGCCCCCCCCTTTAGCCCCGCCCCTTCCGGCTTTAGCCCCGCCCACTCCGCCCTTAGCCCCGCCCACTCCGCCCTTAGCCCCGCCCACCCCGCCCTTGGCCCCGCCCATTCCCCCTTTAGCCACGCCCATTCCGCCTTCAGCCACGGCCTTTCCCCCTTTAGCCCTGCCCATACACGATTCTGCCTCGCCCATTCCCCTTTTAGCCTCCCCCCTACGGCCCCTAGAGCCCCGGCGAGCCCCCCCTTTAGCCCCGCCCCTTCCGGCTTGAGCCCCGCCCACTCCGCCCTTGGCCCCGCCCACCCCGCCCTTGGCCCCGCCCATTCCCCCTTTAGCCACGCCCATTCCGCCTTCAGCCACGGCCTTTCCCCCTTTAGCCCTGCCCATACACGATTCTGCCTCGCCCATTCCCCTTTTAGCCTCCCCCCTACGGCCCCTAGAGCCCCGGCAAGCCCCCCCCCCTTTAGCCCCGCCCCTTCCGGCTTTAGCCCCGCCCCTTCCGCCCTTAGCCCCGCCCACTCCGCCCTTGGCCCCGCCCATTCCCCCTTTAGCCACGCCCATTCCGCCTTCAGCCACGGCCTTTCCCCCTTTAGCCCTGCCCATACACGATTCTGCCTCGCCCATTCCCCTTTTAGCCTCCCCCCTACGGCCCCTAGAGCCCCGGCAAGCCCCCCCCCTTTAGCCCCGCCCCTTCCGGCTTTAGCTTCGCCCACTCCGCCTTTAGCCCCGCCCACCCTGCCCTTGGCCCCGCCCACTCCCTTTTTAGCCACGCCCATTCCGCCTTCAGCCACAGCCTTTCCCCCTTTAGCCCTGCCCATACACGATTCTGCCTCGGCCATTCCCCTTTTAGCCTCCCCCCTACGGCCCCTAGAGCCCCGGCAGGCCCCCCCCCTTTAGCCCCGCCCCTTCCGGCTTTAGCCCCGCCCCTTCCGGCTTTAGCCCCGCCCACTCCGCCCTTAGCCCCGCCCACCCCGCCCTTGGCCCCGCCCATTCCCCCTTTAGCCACGCCCATTCCGCCTTCAGCCACGGCCTTTCCCCCTTTAGCCCTGCCCATACACGATTCTGCCTCGCCCATTCCCCTTTTAGCCTCCCCCCTACGGCCCCTTAAGCCCCGGCAGGCCCCCCCCTTTAGCCCCGCCCCTTCCGGCTTCAGCCCCGCCCCTTCCGGCTTTAGCCCCGCCCACTCCGCCCTTGGCCCCGCCCACCCCGCCCTTGGCCCCGCCCATTCCCCCTTTAGCCACGCCCATTCCGCCTTCAGCCACGGCCTTTCCCCCTTTAGCCCTGCCCATACACGATTCTGCCTCGCCCATTCCCCTTTTAGCCTCCCCCCTACGGCCCCTAGAGCCCCGGCAAGCCCCCTCCTTTAGCCCCGCCCCTTCCGGCTTTAGCCCCGCCCACTCCGCCCTTAGGCCCGCCCACCCCGCCCTTGGCCCCGCCCATTCCCCCTTTAGCCACGCCCATTCCGCCTTCAGCCACGGCCTTCCCCCATTAGCCCTGCCCATACACGATTCTGCCTCGCCCATTCCCCTTTTAGCCTCCCCCCTACGGCCCCTAGAGCCCCGGCAAGCGGCCCCCCCCCTTAGCCCCGCCCCTTCCGGCTTTAGCCCCGCCCCTTCCGGCTTTAGCCCCGCCCACTCCGCCCTTGGCCCCGCCCACCCCGCCCTTGGCCCCGCCCATTCCCCCTTTAGCCACGCCCATTCCGCCTTCAGCCACGGCCTTTCCCCCTTTAGCCCTGCCCATACACGATTCTGCCTCGCCCATTCCCCTTTTAGCCTCCCCCCTACGGCCCCTAGAGCCCCGGCAAGCCCCCCCCTTTAGCCCCGCCCCTTCCGGCTTTAGCCCCGCCCCTTCCGGCTTTAGCCCCGCCCACTCCGCCCTTGGCCCCGCCCACCCCGCCCTTGGCCCCGCCCATTCCCCTTTAGCCACGCCCATTCCGCCTTCAGCCACGGCCTTTCCCCCTTTAGCCCTGCCCATACACGATTCTGCCTCGCCCATTCCCCTTTTAGCCTCCCCCCTACGGCCCCTAGAGGCCCGGCAGGCCCCCCCCCCTTAGCCCCGCTCCTTCCGGCTTTAGCCCCGCCCCTTCCGCCTTTAGCCCCGCCCACTCCGCCCTTAGCCCCGCCCACCCCGCCCTTGGCCCCGCCCATTCCCCCTTTAGCCACGCCCATTCCGCCTTCAGCCACGGCCTTTCCCCCTTTAGCCCTGCCCATACACGATTCTGCCTCGCCCATTCCCCTTTTAGCCTCCCCCCTACGGCCCCTAGAGCCCCGGCAAGCCCCCCCCTTTAGCCCCGCCCCTTCCCCTTTAGCCCCGCCCCTTCCGGCTTTAGCCCCGCCCACTCCGCCTTTAGCCCCGCCCACCCCGCCCTTGGCCCCGCCCACTCCCCCTTTAGCCACGCCCATTCCGCCTTCAGCCACGGCCTTTCCCCCTTTAGCCCTGCCCATACACGATTCTGCCTCGCCCATTCCCCTTTTAGCCTCCCCCCTACGGCCCCTAGAGCCCCGGCAAGCCCCCCCCCTCTTTAGCCCCGCCCCTTCCGGCTTTAGCCCCGCCCCTTCCGGCTTTAGCCCCGCCCACTCCGCCCTTGGCCCCGCCCACCCCGCCCTTGGCCCCGCCCATTCCCCCTTTAGCCACGCCCATTCCGCCTTCAGCCACGGCCTTTCCCCCTTTAGCCCTGCCCATACACGATTCTGCCTCGCCCATTCCCCTTTTAGCCTCCCCCCTACGGCCCCTGGAGCCCCGGCAAGCCCCCCCCTTTAGCCCCGCCCCTTCCGGCTTTAGCCCCGCCCACTCCGCCCTTAGCCCCGCCCACCCCGCCCTTGGCCCCGCCCATTCCCCCTTTAGCCACGCCCATTCCGCCTTCAGCCACGGCCTTTCCCCCTTTAGCCCTGCCCATACACGATTCTGCCTCGCCCATTCCCCTTTTAGCCTCCCCCCTACGGCCCCTGGAGCCCCGGCAAGCCCCCCCCCTTTAGCCCCTCCCCTTCCGGCTTTAGCCCCGCCCACCCCGCCCTTGGCCCCGCCCATTCCCCCTTTAGCCACGCCCATTCCGCCTTCAGCCACGGCCTTTCCCCCTTTAGCCCTGCCCATACACGATTCTGCCTCGCCCATTCCCCTTTTAGCCTCCCCCCTACGGCCCCCAGAGCCCCGGCAGGCCCCCCCCCTTTAGCCCCGCCCCTTCCGGCTTTAGCCCCGCCCCTTCCGGCTTTAGCCCCGCCCACTCCGCCCTTAGCCCCGCCCACCCCGCCCTTGGCCCCGCCCATTCCCCCTTTAGCCACGCCCATTCCGCCTTCAGCCACGGCCTTTCCCCCTTTAGCCCTGCCCATACACGATTCTGCCTCGCCCATTCCCCTTTTAGCCTCCCCCCTACGGCCCCTAGAGCCCCGGCGAGCCCCCCCCCTTTAGCCCCGCCCCTTCCGGCTTTAGCCCCGCCCACCCCGCCCTTGGCCCCGCCCACCCCGCCCTTGGCCCCGCCCATTCCCCCTTTAGCCACGCCCATTCCGCCTTCAGCCACGGCCTTTCCCCCTTTAGCCCTGCCCATACACGATTCTGCCTCACCCATTCCCCTTTTAGCCTCCCCCCTACGGCCCCTAGAGCCCCGGCAGGCACCCCCCCCTTTAGCCCCGCCCCTTCCGGCTTTAGCCCCGCCCCTTCCGGCTTTAGCCCCGCCCACTCCGCCCTTGGCCCCGCCCATTCCCCCTTTAGCCACGCCCATTCCGCCTTCAGCCACGGCCTTTCCCCCTTTAGCCCTGCCCATACACGATTCTGCCTCGCCCATTCCCCTTTTAGCCTCCCCCCTACGGCCCCTAGAGCCCCGGCAAGCCCCCCCCCCCTTTAGCCCCGCCCCTTCCGGCTTTAGCCCCGCCCACTCCGCCCTTGGCCCCGCCCACCCCGCCCTTGGCCCCGCCCATTCCCCCTTTAGCCACGCCCATTCCGCCTTCAGCCACGGCCTTTCCCCCTTTAGCCCTGCCCATACACGATTCTGCCTCGCCCATTCCCCTTTTAGCCTCCCCCCTACGGCCCCTAGAGCCCCGGCAAGCCCCCCCCTTTAGCCCCGCCCCTTCTGGCTTTAGCCCCTCCCACTCCGCCCTTAGGCCCGCCCACCCCGCCCTTGGACCTGCCCATTCCCCCTTTAGCCACGCCCATTCCGCCTTCAGCCACGGCCTTCCCCCTTTAGCCCTGCCCATACACGATTCTGCCTCGCCCATTCCCCTTTTAGCCTCCCCCCTACGGCCCCTAGAGCCCCGGCAAGCGGCCCCCCCCTTTAGCCCCGCCCCTTCCGGCTTTAGCCCCGCCCCTTCGGCTTTAGCCCCGCCCACTCCGCCCTTGGCTCCGCCCACCCCGCCCTTGGCCCCCGCCCATTCCCCCTTTAGCCACGCCCATTCCGCCTTCAGCCACGGCCTTTCCCCCTTTAGCCCTGCCCATACACGATTCTGCCTCGCCCATTCCCCTTTTAGCCTCCCCCCTACGGCCCCTAGAGCCCCGGCAAGCCCCCCCCCCCTTTAGCCCCGCCCCTTTCGGCTTTAGCCCCGCCCCTTTCGGCTTTAGCCCCGCCCACTCCGCCCTTAGCCCCCGCCCACCCCGCCCTTGGCCCCGCCCATTTTCCCTTCAGCCACGCCCATTCCGCCTTCAGCCACGGCCTTTCCCCCTTTAGCCCTGCCCATACACGATTCTGCCTCGCCCATTCCCCTTTTAGCCTCCCCCCTACGGCCCCTAGAGCCCCGGCAAGCCCCCCCCCCTTTAGCCCCGCCCCTTTCGGCTTTAGCCCCGCCCCTTCCGGCTTTAGCTCCGCCCACTCCGCCCTTAGCCCCGCCCACCCCGCCCTTGGCCCCGCCCATTTTCCCTTTAGCCACGCCCATTCCGCCTTCAGCCACGGCCTTCCCCCCTTTAGCCCTGCCCATACACGATTCTGCCTCGCCCATTCCCCTTTTAGCCTCCCCCCTACGGCCCCTAGAGCCCCGGCAGGCCCCCCCCTTTAGCCCCGCCCCTTCCGGCTTTAGCCCCGCCCCTTCCGGCTTTAGCCCCCGCCCACTCCGCCCTTGGCCCCGCCCACCCCGCCCTTGGCCCCGCCCATTCCCCCTTTAGCCACGCCCATTCCGCCTTCAGCCACGGCCTTTCCCCCTTTAGCCCTGCCCATACACGATCTGCCTCGCCCATTCCCCTTTAGCCTCCCCCCTACGGCCCCTAGAGCCCCGGCAAGCCCCCCCCTTTAGCCCCGCCCCTTCCGGCTTTAGCCCCGCCCCTTCCGGCTTTAGCCCCGCCCACTCCGCCCTTAGCCCCGCCCACCCCCGCCCTTGGCCCCGCCCATTCCCCCTTTAGCCACGCCCATCTCCGCCTTCAGCCACGGCCTTTCCCCCTTTAGCCCTGCCCATACACGATTCTGCCTCGCCCATTCCCCTTTTAGCCTCCCCCCTACGGCCCCTAGAGCCCCGGCGAGCCCCCCCTTTAGCCCCGCCCCTTCCGGCTTGAGCCCCGCCCACTCCGCCCTTGGCCCCGCCCACCCCGCCCTTGGCCCCGCCCATTCCCCCTTTAGCCACGCCCATTCCGCCTTCAGCCACGGCCTTTCCCCCTTTAGCCCTGCCCATACACGATTCTGCCTCGCCCATTCCCCTTTTAGCCTCCCCCCTACGGCCCCTAGAGCCCCGGCAAGCCCCCCCCCCCTTTAGCCCCGCCCCTTCCGGCTTTAGCCCCGCCCCTTCCGCCCTTAGCCCCAGCCCACTCCGCCCTTGGCCCCGCCCATTTCCCCCTTTAGCCACGCCCATTCCGCCTTCAGCCACGGCCTTTCCCCCTTTAGCCCTGCCCATACACGATTCTGCCTCGCCCATTCCCCTTTTAGCCTCCCCCCTACGGCCCTAGAGCCCCGGCAAGCCCCCCCCCTTTAGCCCCGCCCCTTCCGGCTTTAGCTTCGCCCACTCCGCCTTTAGCCCCGCCCACCCTGCCCTTGGCCCCGCCCACTCCCTTTTTAGCCACGCCCATTCCGCCTTCAGCCACAGCCTTTCCCCCTTTAGCCCTGCCCATACACGATTCTGCCTCGGCCATTCCCCTTTTAGCCTCCCCCCTACGGCCCCTTAAGCCCCGGCAGGCCCCCCCCTTTAGCCCCGCCCCTTCCGGCTTCAGCCCCGCCCCTTCCGGCTTTAGCCCCGCCCACTCCGCCCTTGCCCCGCCCACCCCGCCCTTGGCCCCGCCCATTCCCCCTTTAGCCACGCCCATCTCCGCCTTCAGCCACGGCCTTTCCCCCTTTAGCCCTGCCCATACACGATTCTGCCTCGCCCATTCCCCTTTTAGCCTCCCCCCTACGGCCCCTAGAGCCCCGGCAAGCCCCCTCCTTTAGCCCCGCCCCTTCCGGCTTTAGCCCCGCCCACTCCGCCCTTAGGCCCGCCCACCCCGCCCTTGGCCCCGCCCATTCCCCCTTTAGCCACGCCCATTCCGCCTTCAGCCACGGCCTTCCCCCATTAGCCCTGCCCATACACGATTCTGCCTCGCCCATTCCCCTTTTAGCCTCCCCCCTACGGCCCCTAGAGCCCCGGCAAGCGGCCCCCCCCTTTAGCCCCGCCCCTTCCGGCTTTAGCCCCGCCCCTTCCGGCTTTAGCCCCGCCCACTCCGCCCTTGGCCCCGCCCACCCCGCCCTTGGCCCCGCCCATTCCCCCTTTAGCCACGCCCATTCCGCCTTCAGCCACGGCCTTTCCCCCTTTAGCCCTGCCCATACACGATTCTGCCTCGCCCATTCCCCTTTTAGCCTCCCCCCTACGGCCCCTAGAGCCCCGGCAAGCCCCCCCCTTTAGCCCCGCCCCTTCCGGCTTTAGCCCCGCCCCTTCCGGCTTTAGCCCCGCCCACTCCGCCCTTAGCCCCGCCCACCCCGCCCTTGGCCCCGCCCATTCCCCCTTTAGCCACGCCCATTCCGCCTTCAGCCACGGCCTTTCCCCCTTTAGCCCTGCCCATACACGATTCTGCCTCGCCCATTCCCCTTTTAGCCTCCCCCCTACGGCCCCTAGAGGCCCGGCAGGCCCCCCCCCCTTAGCCCCGCTCCTTCCGGCTTTAGCCCCGCCCCTTCCGGCTTTAGCCCCGCCCACCTCCGCCCTTAGCCCCGCCCCACCCCGCCCTTGGCCCCGCCCATTCCCCCTTTAGCCACGCCCATTCCGCCTTCAGCCACGGCCTTTCCCCCTTTAGCCTACACGATTCTGCCTCGCCCATTCCCCTTTTAGCCTCCCCCCTACGGCCCCTAGAGCCCCGGCAAGCCCCCCCCTTTAGCCCCGCCCCTTCCCCTTTAGCCCCGCCCCTTCCGGCTTTAGCCCCGCCCACTCCGCCTTTAGCCCCGCCCACCCCGCCCTTGGCCCCGCCCACTCCCCCTTTAGCCACGCCCATTCCGCCTTCAGCCACGGCCTTTCCCCCTTTAGCCCTGCCCATACACGATTCTGCCTCGCCCATTCCCCTTTTAGCCTCCCCCCTACGGCCCCTAGAGCCCCGGCAAGCCCCCCCCCTCTTTAGCCCCGCCCCTTCCGGCTTTAGCCCCGCCCCTTCCGGCTTTAGCCCCGCCCAGTCCGCCCTTGGCCCCGCCCACCCCGCCCTTGGCCCCGCCCATTCCCCCTTTAGCCACGCCCATTCCGCCTTCAGCCACGGCCTTTCCCCCTTTAGCCCTGCCCATACACGATTCTGCCTCGCCCATTCCCCTTTTAGCCTCCCCCCTACGGCCCCTGGAGCCCCGGCAAGCCCCCCCCTTTAGCCCCGCCCCTTCCGGCTTTAGCCCCGCCCACTCCGCCCTTAGCCCCGCCCACCCCGCCCTTGGCCCCGCCCATTCCCCCTTTAGCCACGCCCATTCCGCCTTCAGCCACGGCCTTTCCCCCTTTAGCCCTGCCCATACACGATTCTGCCTCGCCCATTCCCCTTTTAGCCTCCCCCCTACGGCCCCTGGAGCCCCGGCAAGCCCCCCCCCTTTAGCCCCTCCCCTTCCGGCTTTAGCCCCGCCCACCCCGCCCTTGGCCCCGCCCATTCCCCCTTTAGCCACGCCCATTCCGCCTTCAGCCACGGCCTTTCCCCCTTTAGCCCTGCCCATACACGATTCTGCCTCGCCCATTCCCCTTTTAGCCTCCCCCCTACGGCCCCCAGAGCCCCGGCAGGCCCCCCCCTTTAGCCCCGCCCCTTCCGGCTTTAGCCCCGCCCCTTCCGGCTTTAGCCCCGCCCACTCCGCCCTTAGCCCCGCCCACCCCGCCCTTGGCCCCGCCCATTCCCCCTTTAGCCACGCCCATTCCGCCTTCAGCCACGGCCTTTCCCCCTTTAGCCCTGCCCATACACGATTCTGCCTCGCCCATTCCCCTTTTAGCCTCCCCCCTACGGCCCCTAGAGCCCCGGCGAGCCCCCCCCCTTTAGCCCCGCCCCTTCCGGCTTTAGCCCCGCCCACCCCGCCCTTGGCCCCGCCCACCCCGCCCTTGGCCCCGCCCATTCCCCCTTTAGCCACGCCCATTCCGCCTTCAGCCACGGCCTTTCCCCCTTTAGCCCTGCCCATACACGATTCTGCCTCGCCCATTCCCCTTTTAGCCTCCCCCCTACGGCCCCTAGAGCCCCGGCAGGCACCCCCCCTTTAGCCCCGCCCCTTCCGGATTTAGCCCCGCCCCTTCCGGCTTTAGCCCCGCCCACTCCGCCCTTGGCCCCGCCCATTCCCCCTTTAGCCACGCCCATTCCGCCTTCAGCCACGGCCTTTCCCCCTTTAGCCCTGCCCATACACGATTCTGCCTCGCCCATTCCCCTTTTAGCCTCCCCCCTACGGCCCCTAGAGCCCCGGCAAGCCCCCCCCCCCTTTAGCCCCGCCCCTTCCGGCTTTAGCCCCGCCCACTCCGCCCTTGGCCCCGCCCACCCCGCCCTTGGCCCCGCCCATTCCCCCTTTAGCCACGCCCATTCCGCCTTCAGCCACGGCCTTTCCCCCTTTAGCCCTGCCCATACACGATTCTGCCTCGCCCATTCCCCTTTTAGCCTCCCCCCTACGGCCCCTAGAGCCCCGGCAGGCCCCCCCCCCCTTAGCCCCGCCCCTTCCGGCTTTAGACCCGCCCCTTCCGGCTTTAGCCCCGCCCACTCCGCCCTTAGCCCCGCCCACCCCGCCCTTGGCCCCGCCCATTCCCCCTTTAGCCACGCCCATTCCGCCTTCAGCCACGGCCTTTCCCCCTTTAGCCCTGCCCATACACGATTCTGCCTCGCCCATTCCCCTTTTAGCCTCCCCCCTACGGCCCCTGGAGCCCCGGCAAGCCCCCCCCTTTAGCCCCGCCCCTTCCGGCTTTAGCCCCGCCCACTCCGCCCTTAGCCCCGCCCACCCCGCCCTTGGCCCCGCCCATTCCCCCTTTAGCCACGCCCATTCCGCCTTCAGCCACGGCCTTTCCCCCTTTAGCCCTGCCCATACACGATTCTGCCTCGCCCATTCCCCTTTTAGCCTCCCCCCTACGGCCCCTAGAGCCCCGGCAAGCCCCCCCCCCTTTAGCCCCGCCCCTTCCGGCTTTAGCCCCGCCCCTTCCGCCCTTAGCCCCGCCCACCCCGCCCTTGGCCCCGCCCATTCCCCTTTAGCCACGCCCATTCCGCCTTCAGCCACGGCCTTTCCCCCTTTAGCCCTGCCCATACACGATTCTGCCTCGCCCATTCCCCTTTTAGCCTCCCCCCTACGGCCCCTAGAGCCCCGGCAAGCCCCCCCCTTTAGCCCCGCCCCTTCCGGCTTTAGCCCCTCCCACTCCGCCCTTAGGCCCGCCCACCCCGCCCTTGGACCCGCCCATTCCCCCTTTAGCCACGCCCATTCCGCCTTCAGCCACGGCCTTCCCCCTTTAGCCCTGCCCATACACGATTCTGCCTCGCCCATTCCCCTTTTAGCCTCCCCCCTACGGCCCCTAGAGCCCCGGCAAGCGGCCCCCCCCTTTAGCCCCGCCCCTTCCGGCTTTAGCCCCGCCCCTTCCGGCTTTAGCCCCGCCCACTCCGCCCTTGGCTCCGCCCACCCCGCCCTTGGCCCCGCCCATTCCCCCTTTAGCCACGCCCATTCCGCCTTCAGCCACGGCCTTTCCCCCTTTAGCCCTGCCCATACACGATTCTGCCTCGCCCATTCCCCTTTTAGCCTCCCCCCTACGGCCCCTAGAGCCCCGGCAAGCCCCCCCCCCTTTAGCCCCGCCCCTTTCGGCTTTAGCCCCGCCCCTTCCGGCTTTAGCCCCGCCCACTCCGCCCTTAGCCCCGCCCACCCCGCCCTTGGCCCCGCCCATTTTCCCTTCAGCCACGCCCATTCCGCCTTCAGCCACGGCCTTTCCCCCCTTTAGCCCTGCCCATACACGATTCTGCCTCGCCCATTCCCCTTTTAGCCTCCCCCCTACGGCCCCTAGAGCCCCGGCAGGCCCCCCCCTTTAGCCCCGCCCCTTCCGGCTTTAGCCCCGCCCCTTCCGGCTTTAGCCCCGCCCACTCCGCCCTTGGCCCCGCCCACCCCGCCCTTGGCCCCGCCCATTCCCCCTTTAGCCACGCCCATTCCGCCTTCAGCCACGGCCTTCCCCCTTTAGCCCTGCCCATACACGATTCTGCCTCGCCCATTCCCCTTTTAGCCTCCCCCCTACGGCCCCTAGAGCCCCGGCAAGCGGCCCCCCCTTTAGCCCCGCCCCTTCCGGCTTTAGCCCCGCCCCTTCCGGCTTTAGCCCCGCCCACTCCGCCCTTGGCCCCGCCCACCCCGCCCTTGGCCCCGCCCACTCCCCCTTTAGCCACGCCCATTCCGCCTTCAGCCACGGCCTTTCCCCCTTTAGCCCTGCCCATACACGATTCTGCCTCGCCCATTCCCCTTTTAGCCTCCCTCCCTACGGCCCCTAGAGCCCCGGCAGGCCCCCCCCCTTTAGCCCCGCCCCTTCCGGCTTTAGCCCCGCCCCTTCCGGCTTTAGCCCCGCCCACTCCGCCCTTAGCCCCGCCCACCCCGCCCTTGGCCCCGCCCATTCCCCCTTTAGCCACGCCCATTCCGCCTTCAGCCACGGCCTTCCCCCTTTAGCCCTGCCCATACACGATTCTGCCTCGCCCATTCCCCTTTTAGCCTCCCCCCTACGGCCCCTAGAGCCCCGGCAAGCGGCCCCCCCCTTTAGCCCCGCCCCTTCCGGCTTTAGCCCCGCCCACTCCGCCCTTAGCCCCGCCCACCCCGCCCTTGGCCCCGCCCATTCCCCCTTTAGCCACGCCCATTCCGCCTTCAGCCACGGCCTTTCCCCCTTTAGCCCTGCCCATACACGATTCTGCCTCGCCCATTCCCCTTTTAGCCTCCCCCCTACGGCCCCTAGAGCCCCGGCAAGCCCCCCCCCCTTTAGCCCCGCCCCTTTCGGCTTTAGCCCCGCCCCTTCCGGCTTTAGCCCCGCCCACTCCGCCCTTAGCCCCGCCCACCCCGCCCTTGGCCCCGCCCATTTTCCCTTTAGCCACGCCCATTCCGCCTTCAGCCACGGCCTTCCCCCCTTTAGCCCTGCCCATACACGATTCTGCCTTGCCCATTCCCCTTTTAGCCTCCCCCCTACGGCCCCTAGGGCCCCGGCAGGCCCCCCCCTTTAGCCCCGCCCCTTCCGGCTTTAGCCCCGCCCCTTCCGGCTTTAGCCCCGCCCCTTCCGGCTTTAGCCCCGCCCACTCCGCCCTTAGACCCGCCCACCCCGCCCTTGGCCCCGCCCATTCCCCCTTTAGCCACGCCCATTCCGCCTTCAGCCACGGCCTTTCCCCCTTTAGCCCTGCCCATACACGATTCTGCCTCGCCCATTCCCCTTTTAGCCTCCCCCCTACGGCCCCTAGAGCCCCGGCGAGCCCCCCCTTTAGCCCCGCCCCTTCCGGCTTTAGCCCCGCCCACTCCGCCCTTAGACCCGCCCACCCCGCCCTTGGCCCCGCCCATTCCCCCTTTAGCCACGCCCATTCCGCCTTCAGCCACGGCCTTTCCCCCTTTAGCCCTGCCCATACACAATTCTGCCTCGCCCATTCCCCTTTTAGCCTCCCCCCTACGGCCCCTAGAGCCCCGGCAGCCCCCCCCCCTTTAGCCCCGCCCCTTCCGGCTTTAGCCCCGCCCACTCCGCCCTTAGCCCCGCCCACTCCGCCCTTGGCCCCGCCCATTCCCCCTTTAGCCACGCCCATTCCGCCTTCAGCCACGGCCTTTCCCCCTTTAGCCCTGCCCATACACGATTCTGCCTCGCCCATTCCCCTTTTAGCCTCCCCCCTACGGCCCCTTAAGCCCCGGCAGGCCCCCCCCCTTTAGCCCCGCCCCTTCCGGCTTCAGCCCCGCCCCTTCCGGCTTTAGCCCCGCCCACTCCGCCCTTGGCCCCGCCCACCCCGCCCTTGGCCCCGCCCATTCCCCCTTTAGCCACGCCCATTCCGCCTTCAGCCACGGCCTTTCCCCCTTTAGCCCTGCCCATACACGATTCTGCCTCGCCCATTCCCCTTTTAGCCTCCCCCCTACGGCCCCTAGAGCCCCGGCAAGCCCCCTCCTTTAGCCCCGCCCCTTCCGGCTTTAGCCCCGCCCACTCCGCCCTTAGGCCCGCCCACCCCGCCCTTGGCCCCGCCCATTCCCCCTTTAGCCACGCCCATTCCGCCTTCAGCCACGGCCTTCCCCCATTAGCCCTGCCCATACACGATTCTGCCTCGCCCATTCCCCTTTTAGCCTCCCCCCTACGGCCCCTAGAGCCCCGGCAAGCGGCCCCCCCCTTTAGCCCCGCCCCTTCCGGCTTTAGCCCCGCCCACTCCGCCCTTGGCCCCGCCCACCCCGCCCTTGGCCCCGCCCATTCCCCCTTTAGCCACGCCCATTCCGCCTTCAGCCACGGCCTTTCCCCCTTTAGCCCTGCCCATACACGATTCTGCCTCGCCCATTCCCCTTTTAGCCTCCCCCCTACGGCCCCTAGAGCCCCGGCAAGCCCCCCCCTTTAGCCCCGCCCCTTCCGGCTTTAGCCCCGCCCCTTCCGGCTTTAGCCCCGCCCACTCCGCCCTTAGCCCCGCCCACCCCGCCCTTGGCCCCGCCCATTCCCCCTTTAGCCACGCCCATTCCGCCTTCAGCCACGGCCTTTCCCCCTTTAGCCCTGCCCATACACGATTCTGCCTCGCCCATTCCCCTTTTAGCCTCCCCCCTACGGCCCCTAGAGGCCCGGCAGGCCCCCCCCCCTTAGCCCCGCTCCTTCCGGCTTTAGCCCCGCCCCTTCCGGCTTTAGCCCCGCCCACTCCGCCCTTAGCCCCGCCCACCCCGCCCTTGGCCCCGCCCATCCCCCCTTTAGCCACGCCCATTCCGCCTTCAGCCACGGCCTTTCCCTTTTTAGTTCTGCCCATACACGATTCTGCCTCGCCCATTCCCCTTTTAGCCTCCCCCCTACGGCCCCTAGAGCCCCGGCAAGCCCCCCCCTTTAGCCCCGCCCCTTCCGGCTTTAGCCCCGCCCACTCCGCCCTTAGCCCCGCCCACCCCGCCCTTGGCCCCGCCCATTCACCCTTTAGCCACGCCCATTCCGCCTTCAGCCACGGCCTTTCCCCCTTTAGCCCTGCCCATACACGATTCTGCCTCGCCCATTCCCCTTTTAGCCTCCCCCCTACGGCCCCTGGAGCCCCGGCAAGCCCCCCCCTTTAGCCCCGCCCCTTCCGGCTTTAGCCCCGCCCACTCCGCCCTTAGCCCCGCCCACCCCGCCCTTGGCCCCGCCCATTCCCCCTTTAGCCACGGCCATTCCGCCTTCAGCCACGGCCTTTCCCCCTTTAGCCCTGCCCATACACGATTCTGCCTCGCCCATTCCCCTTTTAGCCTCCCTCCCTACGGCCCCTAGAGCCCCGGCAAGCCCCCCCCCCCTTTAGCCCCGCCCCTTCCGGCTTTAGCCCCGCCCCTTCCGGCTTTAGCCCCGCCCACTCCGCCCTTAGCCCCGCCCACCCCGCCCTTGGCCCCGCCCATTCCCCCTTTAGCCACGCCCATTCCGCCTTCAGCCACGGCCTTTCCCCCTTTAGCCCTGCCCATACACGATTCTGCCTCGCCCATTCCCCTTTTAGCCTCCCCCCTACGGCCCCTAGAGCCCCGGCGAGCCCGCCCCCTTTAGCCCCGCCCCTTCCGGCTTTAGCCCCGCCCACCCCGCCCTTGGCCCCGCCCACCCCGCCCTTGGCCCCGCCCATTCCCCCTTTAGCCACGCCCATTCCGCCTTCAGCCACGGCCTTTCCCCCTTTAGCCCTGCCCATACACGATTCTGCCTCACACATTCCCCTTTTAGCCTCCCCCCTACGGCCCCTAGAGCCCCGGCAGGCACCCCCCTTTAGCCCCGCCCCTTCCGGCTTTAGCCCCGCCCCTTCCGGCTTTAGCCCCGCCCACTCCGCCCTTGGCCCCGCCCATTCCCCCTTTAGCCACGCCCATTCCGCCTTCAGCCACGGCCTTTCCCCCTTTAGCCCTGCCCATACACGATTCTGCCTCGCCCATTCCCCTTTTAGCCTCCCCCCTACGGCCCCTAGAGCCCCGGCAAGCCCCCCCCCCCCCTTTAGCCCCGCCCCTTCCGGCTTTAGCCCCGCCCACTCCGCCCTTAGCCCCGCCCACCCCGCCCTTGGCCCCGCCCATTCCCCCTTTAGCCACGCCCATTCCGCCTTCAGCCACGGCCTTTCCCCCTTTAGCCCTGCCCATACACGATTCTGCCTCGCCCATTCCCCTTTTAGCCTCCCCCCTACGGCCCCTAGAGCCCCGGCAGGCCCCCCCCCCCTTAGCCCCGCCCCTTCCGGCTTTAGCCCCGCCCCTTCCGGCTTTAGCCCCGCCCACTCCGCCCTTAGCCCCGCCCACCCCGCCCTTGGCCCCGCCCATTCCCCCTTCAGCCACGCCCATTCCGCCTTCAGCCACGGCCTTTCCCTTTTTAGTTCTGCCCATACACGATTCTGCCTCGCCCATTCCCCTTTTAGCCTCCCCCCTACGGCCCCTGGAGCCCCGGCAAGCCCCCCCCTTTAGACCCGCCCCTTCCGGCTTTAGCCCCGCCCACTCCGCCCTTAGCCCCGCTTACCCCGCCCTTGCCCCCGCCCATTCCCCCTTTAGCCACGCCCATTCCGCCTTCAGCCACGGCCTTTCCCCCTTTAGCCCTGCCCATACACGATTCTGCCTCGCCCATTCCCCTTTTAGCCTCCCCCCTACGGCCCCTGGAGCCCCGGCAAGCCCCCCCCTTTAGCCCCGCCCCTTCCGGCTTTAGCCCCGCCCACTCCGCCCTTAGCCCCGCCCACCCCGCCCTTGGCCCCGCCCATTCCCCCTTTAGCCACGCCCATTCCGCCTTCAGCCACGGCCTTTCCCCCTTTAGCCCTGCCCATACACGATTCTGCCTCGCCCATTCCCCTTTTAGCCTCCCCCCTACGGCCCCTAGAGCCCCGGCAAGCCCCCCCCCCTTTAGCCCCGCCCCTTCCGGCTTTAGCCCCGCCCCTTCCGCCCTTAGCCCCGCCCACCCCGCTCTTGGCCCCGCCCATTCCCCCTTTAGCCACGCCCATTCCGCCTTCAGCCACGGCCTTTCCCCCTTTAGCCCTGCCCATACACGATTCTGCCTCGCCCATTCCCCTTTTAGCCTCCCCCCTACGGCCCCTAGAGCCCCGGCAAGCCCCCCCCCCCCTTAGCCCCGCCCCTTCCGGCTTTAGCCCCGCCCCTTCCGGCTTTAGCCCCGCCCACTCCGCCCTTAGCCCCCGCCCACCCCGCCCTTGGCCCCGCCCATTCCCCCTTTAGCCACGCCCATTCCGCCTTCAGCCACGGCCTTTCCCCCTTTAGCCCTGCCCATACACGATTCTGCCTCGCCCATTCCCCTTTTAGCCTCCCCCCTACGGCCCCTAGAGCCCCGGCGAGCCCCCCCCTTTAGCCCCGCCCCTTCCGGCTTTAGCCCCGCCCACTCCGCCCTTAGCCCCGCCCACCCCGCCCTTGGCCCCGCCCATTCCCCCTTTAGCCACGCCCATT
The DNA here is from genome assembly GCF_020740725.1 of Corvus hawaiiensis. Classification (NCBI taxonomy): domain Eukaryota; kingdom Metazoa; phylum Chordata; class Aves; order Passeriformes; family Corvidae; genus Corvus; species Corvus hawaiiensis. The sequence goes on along the minus strand of NC_063234.1, from coordinate 73,791 downwards.
CCGCCTTCAGCCACGGCCTTTCCCCCTTTAGCCCTGCCCATACACGATTCTGCCTCGCCCATTCCCCTTTTAGCCTCCCCCCCTACGGCCCCCAGAGCCCCGGCAGGCACCCCCTTTAGCCCCGCCCCTTCCGGCTTTAGCCCCGCCCGTTCCGGCTTTAGCCCCGCCCACTCCGCCCTTAGCCCCGCCCACTCCGCCCTTGGCCCCGCCCATTTCCCTTTAGCCACGCCCATTCCGCCTTCAGCCACGGCCTTTCCCCCTTTAGCCCTGCCCATACATGATTCTGCCTCGCCCATTCCCCTTTTAGCCTCCCCCCTACGGCCCCTAGAGCCCCGGCAGGCCCCCCCCCCTTTAGCCCCGCCCCTTCCGGCTTTAGCCCCGCCCCTTCCGGCTTTAGCCCCGCCCACTCCGCCCTTGGCCCCGCCCACCCCGCCCTTGGCCCCGCCCATTCCCTCTTTAGCCACGCCCATTCCGCCTTCAGCCACGGCCTTTCCCCCTTTAGCCCTGCCCATACACGATTCTGCCTCGCCCATTCCCCTTTTAGCCTCCCCCCTACGGCCCCTAGAGCCCCGGCAAGCCCCCCCCTTTAGCCCCGCCCCTTCCGGCTTTAGCCCCGCCCACTCCGCCCTTAGCCCCGCCCACCCCGCCCTTGGCCCCGCCCATTCCCCCTTTAGCCACGCCCATTCCGCCTTCAGCCACGGCCTTCCCCCTTTAGCCCTGCCCATACACGATTCTGCCTCGCCCATTCCCCTTTTAGCCTCCCCCCTACGGCCCCTAGAGCCCCGGCAAGCGGCCCCCCCCTTTAGCCCCGCCCCTTCCGGCTTTAGCCCCGCCCCTTCCGGCTTTAGCCCCGACCACCCCGCCCTTGGCCCCGCCCACCCCGCCCTTGGCCCCGCCCATTCCCCCTTTAGCCACGCCCATTCCGCCTTCAGCCACGGCCTTTCCCCCTTTAGCCCTGCCCATACACGATTCTGCCTCGCCCATTCCCCTTTTAGCCTCCCCCCTACGGCCCCTAGAGCCCCGGCAGGCCCCCCCCTTTAGCCCCGCCCTTTCCGGCTTTAGCCCCGCCCACTCCGCCCTTAGCCCCGCCCACCCCGCCCTTGGCCCCGCCCACTCCCCCTTTAGCCACGCCCATTCCGCCTTCAGCCACGGCCTTTCCCCCTTTAGCCCTGCCCATACACGATTCTGCCTCGCCCATTCCCCTTTTAGCCTCCCCCCTACGGCCCCTAGAGCCCCGGCAAGCCCCCCCCCCCTTTAGCCCCGCCCCTTCCGGCTTTAGCCCCGCCCCTTCCGGCTTTAGCCCCGCCCACTCCGCCCTTGGCTCCGCCCACCCCGCCCTTGGCCCCGCCCATTCCCCCTTTAGCCACGCCCATTCCGCCTTCAGCCACGGCCTTTCCCCCTTTAGCCCTGCCCATACACGATTCTGCCTCGCCCATTCCCCTTTTAGCCTCCCCCCTACGGCCCCTAGAGCCCCGGCAAGCCCCCCCTTTAGCCCCGCCCCTTCCGGCTTTAGCCCCGCCCCTTCCGGCTTTAGCCCCGCCCACTCCGCCCTTAGCCCCGCCCACCCCGCCCTTGGCCCCGCCCATTCCCCCTTTAGCCACGCCCATTCCGCCTTCAGCCACGGCCTTTCCCCCTTTAGCCCTGCCCATACACGATTCTGCCTCGCCCATTCCCCTTTTAGCCTCCCCCCTACGGCCCCTAGAGCCCCGGCAAGCCCCCCCCCTTTAGCCCCGCCCCTTCCGTCTTTAGCCCCGCCCACTCCGCCCTTAGCCCCGCCCACCCCGCCCTTGGCCCCGCCCATTCCCCCTTTAGCCACGCCCATTCCGCCTTCAGCCACGGCCTTTCCCCCTTTAGCCCTGCCCATACACGATTCTGCCTCGCCCATTCCCCTTTTAGCCTCCCCCCTACGGCCCCTAGAGCCCCGGCAGGCCCCCCCCTTTAGCCCCGCCCCTTCCGGCTTTAGCCCCGCCCCTTCCGCCCTTAGCCCCGCCCACTCCGCCCTTGGCCCCGCCCACCCCGCCCTTGGCCCCGCCCGTTCCCCCTTTAGCCACGCCCATTCCGCCTTCAGCCACGGCCTTTCCCCCTTTAGCCCTGCCCATACACGATTCTGCCTCGCCCATTCCCCTTTTAGCCTCCCCCCTACGGCCCCTAGAGCCCCGGCAAGCCCCCCCCCTTAGCCCCGCCCCTTCCGCCTTTAGCCCCGCCCACTCCGCCCTTAGGCCCGCCCACCCCGCCCTTGGCCCCGCCCATTCCCCCTTTAGCCACGCCCATTCCGCCTTCAGCCACGGCCTTCCCCCTTTAGCCCTGCCCATACACGATTCTGCCTCGCCCATTCCCCTTTTAGCCTCCCCCCTACGGCCCCTAGAGCCCCGGCAAGCGGCCCCCCCTTTAGCCCCGCCCCTTCCGGCTTTAGCCCCGCCCCTTCCGGCTTTAGCCCCGCCCACTCCGCCCTTAGCCCCGCCCACCCCGCCCTTGGCCCCGCCCACTCCCCCTTTAGCCACGCCCATTCCGCCTTCAGCCACGGCCTTTCCCCCTTTAGCCCTGCCCATACACGATTCTGCCTCGCCCATTCCCCTTTTAGCCTCCCCCCTACGGCCCCTAGAGCCCCGGCAGGCCCCCCCCCTTTAGCCCCGCCCCCTCCGGCTTTAGCCCCGCCCCTTCCGGCTTTAGCCCCGCCCACTCCGCCCTTAGCCCCGCCCACCCCGCCCTTGGCCCCGCCCATTCCCCCTTTAGCCACGCCCATTCCGCCTTCAGCCACGGCCTTTCCCCCTTTAGCCCTGCCCATACACGATTCTGCCTCGCCCATTCCCCTTTTAGCCTCCCCCCTACGGCCCCTAGAGCCCCGGCAAGCCCCCCCCCCTTTAGCCCCGCCCCTTCCGGCTTTAGCCCCGCCCCTTCCGCCCTTAGCCCCGCCCACTCCGCCCTTGGCCCCGCCCACCCCGCCCTTGGCCCCGCCCATTCCCCCTTTAGCCACGCCCATTCCGCCTTCAGCCACGGCCTTTCCCCCTTTAGCCCTGCCCATACACGATTCTGCCTCGCCCATTCCCCTTTTAGCCTCCCCCCTACGGCCCCTAGAGCCCCGGCAAGCCCCCCCCCTTTAGCCCCGCCCCTTCCGGCTTTAGCCCCGCCCACTCCGCCCTTAGGCCCGCCCACCCCGCCCTTGGACCCGCCCATTTCCTTTTTAGCCACGCCCATTCCGCCTTCAGCCACGGCCTTCCCCCTTTAGCCCTGCCCATACACGATTCTGCCTCGCCCATTCCCCTTTTAGCCTCCCCCCTACGGCCCCTAGAGCCCCGGCGAGCCCCCCCCCTTTAGCCCCGCCCCTTCCGGCTTTAGCCCCGCTTCTTCCGGCTTTAGCCCCGCCCACTCCGCCCTTAGACCCGCCCACCCCGCCCTTGGCCCCGCCCATTCCCCCTTTAGCCACGCCCATTCCGCCTTCAGCCACGGCCTTTCCCCCTTTAGCCCTGCCCATACACGATTCTGCCTCGCCCATTCCCCTTTTAGCCTCCCCCCTACGGCCCCTAGAGCCCCGGCAAGCCCCCCCCTTTAGCCCCGCCCCTTCCGGCTTTAGCCCCGCCCACTCCGCCCTTAGGCCCGCCCACCCCGCCCTTGGACCCGCCCATTCCCCCTTTAGCCACGCCCATTCCGCCTTCAGCCACGGCCTTCCCCCTTTAGCCCTGCCCATACACGATTCTGCCTCGCCCATTCCCCTTTTAGCCTCCCCCCTACGGCCCCTAGAGCCCCGGCAAGCGGCCCCCCCCTTTAGCCCCGCCCCTTCCGGCTTTAGCCCCGCCCCTTCCGGCTTTAGCCCCGCCCACTCCGCCCTTGGCCCCGCCCACCCCGCCCTTGGCCCCGCCCATTTTCCCTTTAGCCACGCCCATTCCGCCTTCAGCTACTGCCTTTCCCCCTTTAGCCCTGCCCATACACGATTCTGCCTCGCCCATTCCCCTTTTAGCCTCCCCCCTACGGCCCCTAGAGCCCCGGCAGGCCCCCCCCTTTAGCCCCGCCCCTTCCGGCTTTAGCCCCGCCCACTCCGCCCTTGGCCCCGCCCACCCCGCCCTTGGCCCCGCCCATTCCCCCTTTAGCCACGCCCATTCCGCCTTCAGCCACGGCCTTTCCCCCTTTAGCCCTGCCCATACACGATTCTGCCTCGCCCATTCCCCTTTTAGCCTCCCCCCTACGGCCCCTAGAGCCCCGGCAGGCCCCCCCCTTTAGCCCCGCCCCACCCGGCTTTAGCCCCGCCCCTTCCGGCTTTAGCCCCGCCCACTCCGCCCTTGGCTCCGCCCACCCCGCCCTTGGCCCCGCCCATTCCCCCTTTAGCCACGCCCATTCCGCCTTCAGCCACGGCCTTTCCCCCTTTAGCCCTGCCCATACACGATTCTGCCTCGCCCATTCCCCTTTTAGCCTCCCCCCTACGGCCCCTAGAGCCCCGGCAAGCCCCCCCCCCTTTAGCCCCGCCCCTTTCGGCTTTAGCCCCGCCCCTTCCGGCTTTAGCCCCGCCCACTCCGCCCTTAGCCCCGCCCACCCCGCCCTTGGCCCCGCCCATTTTCCCTTCAGCCACGCCCATTCCGCCTTCAGCCACGGCCTTTCCCCCCTTTAGCCCTGCCCATACACGATTCTGCCTCGCCCATTCCCCTTTTAGCCTCCCCCCTACGGCCCCTAGAGCCCCGGCAGGCCCCCCCCTTTAGCCCCGCCCCTTCCGGCTTTAGCCCCGCCCCTTCCGGCTTTAGCCCCGCCCACTCCGCCCTTGGCCCCGCCCACCCCGCCCTTGGCCCCGCCCATTCCCCCTTTAGCCACGCCCATTCCGCCTTCAGCCACGGCCTTCCCCCTTTAGCCCTGCCCATACACGATTCTGCCTCGCCCATTCCCCTTTTAGCCTCCCCCCTACGGCCCCTAGAGCCCCGGCAAGCGGCCCCCCCTTTAGCCCCGCCCCTTCCGGCTTTAGCCCCGCCCCTTCCGGCTTTAGCCCCGCCCACTCCGCCCTTGGCCCCGCCCACCCCGCCCTTGGCCCCGCCCACTCCCCCTTTAGCCACGCCCATTCCGCCTTCAGCCACGGCCTTTCCCCCTTTAGCCCTGCCCATACACGATTCTGCCTCGCCCATTCCCCTTTTAGCCTCCCTCCCTACGGCCCCTAGAGCCCCGGCAGGCCCCCCCCCTTTAGCCCCGCCCCTTCCGGCTTTAGCCCCGCCCCTTCCGGCTTTAGCCCCGCCCACTCCGCCCTTAGCCCCGCCCACCCCGCCCTTGGCCCCGCCCATTCCCCCTTTAGCCACGCCCATTCCGCCTTCAGCCACGGCCTTCCCCCTTTAGCCCTGCCCATACACGATTCTGCCTCGCCCATTCCCCTTTTAGCCTCCCCCCTACGGCCCCTAGAGCCCCGGCAAGCGGCCCCCCCCTTTAGCCCCGCCCCTTCCGGCTTTAGCCCCGCCCACTCCGCCCTTAGCCCCGCCCACCCCGCCCTTGGCCCCGCCCATTCCCCCTTTAGCCACGCCCATTCCGCCTTCAGCCACGGCCTTTCCCCCTTTAGCCCTGCCCATACACGATTCTGCCTCGCCCATTCCCCTTTTAGCCTCCCCCCTACGGCCCCTAGAGCCCCGGCAAGCCCCCCCCCCTTTAGCCCCGCCCCTTTCGGCTTTAGCCCCGCCCCTTCCGGCTTTAGCCCCGCCCACTCCGCCCTTAGCCCCGCCCACCCCGCCCTTGGCCCCGCCCATTTTCCCTTTAGCCACGCCCATTCCGCCTTCAGCCACGGCCTTCCCCCCTTTAGCCCTGCCCATACACGATTCTGCCTTGCCCATTCCCCTTTTAGCCTCCCCCCTACGGCCCCTAGGGCCCCGGCAGGCCCCCCCCTTTAGCCCCGCCCCTTCCGGCTTTAGCCCCGCCCCTTCCGGCTTTAGCCCCGCCCCTTCCGGCTTTAGCCCCGCCCACTCCGCCCTTAGACCCGCCCACCCCGCCCTTGGCCCCGCCCATTCCCCCTTTAGCCACGCCCATTCCGCCTTCAGCCACGGCCTTTCCCCCTTTAGCCCTGCCCATACACGATTCTGCCTCGCCCATTCCCCTTTTAGCCTCCCCCCTACGGCCCCTAGAGCCCCGGCGAGCCCCCCCTTTAGCCCCGCCCCTTCCGGCTTTAGCCCCGCCCACTCCGCCCTTAGACCCGCCCACCCCGCCCTTGGCCCCGCCCATTCCCCCTTTAGCCACGCCCATTCCGCCTTCAGCCACGGCCTTTCCCCCTTTAGCCCTGCCCATACACAATTCTGCCTCGCCCATTCCCCTTTTAGCCTCCCCCCTACGGCCCCTAGAGCCCCGGCAGCCCCCCCCCCTTTAGCCCCGCCCCTTCCGGCTTTAGCCCCGCCCACTCCGCCCTTAGCCCCGCCCACTCCGCCCTTGGCCCCGCCCATTCCCCCTTTAGCCACGCCCATTCCGCCTTCAGCCACGGCCTTTCCCCCTTTAGCCCTGCCCATACACGATTCTGCCTCGCCCATTCCCCTTTTAGCCTCCCCCCTACGGCCCCTTAAGCCCCGGCAGGCCCCCCCCCTTTAGCCCCGCCCCTTCCGGCTTCAGCCCCGCCCCTTCCGGCTTTAGCCCCGCCCACTCCGCCCTTGGCCCCGCCCACCCCGCCCTTGGCCCCGCCCATTCCCCCTTTAGCCACGCCCATTCCGCCTTCAGCCACGGCCTTTCCCCCTTTAGCCCTGCCCATACACGATTCTGCCTCGCCCATTCCCCTTTTAGCCTCCCCCCTACGGCCCCTAGAGCCCCGGCAAGCCCCCTCCTTTAGCCCCGCCCCTTCCGGCTTTAGCCCCGCCCACTCCGCCCTTAGGCCCGCCCACCCCGCCCTTGGCCCCGCCCATTCCCCCTTTAGCCACGCCCATTCCGCCTTCAGCCACGGCCTTCCCCCATTAGCCCTGCCCATACACGATTCTGCCTCGCCCATTCCCCTTTTAGCCTCCCCCCTACGGCCCCTAGAGCCCCGGCAAGCGGCCCCCCCCTTTAGCCCCGCCCCTTCCGGCTTTAGCCCCGCCCACTCCGCCCTTGGCCCCGCCCACCCCGCCCTTGGCCCCGCCCATTCCCCCTTTAGCCACGCCCATTCCGCCTTCAGCCACGGCCTTTCCCCCTTTAGCCCTGCCCATACACGATTCTGCCTCGCCCATTCCCCTTTTAGCCTCCCCCCTACGGCCCCTAGAGCCCCGGCAAGCCCCCCCCTTTAGCCCCGCCCCTTCCGGCTTTAGCCCCGCCCCTTCCGGCTTTAGCCCCGCCCACTCCGCCCTTAGCCCCGCCCACCCCGCCCTTGGCCCCGCCCATTCCCCCTTTAGCCACGCCCATTCCGCCTTCAGCCACGGCCTTTCCCCCTTTAGCCCTGCCCATACACGATTCTGCCTCGCCCATTCCCCTTTTAGCCTCCCCCCTACGGCCCCTAGAGGCCCGGCAGGCCCCCCCCCCTTAGCCCCGCTCCTTCCGGCTTTAGCCCCGCCCCTTCCGGCTTTAGCCCCGCCCACTCCGCCCTTAGCCCCGCCCACCCCGCCCTTGGCCCCGCCCATCCCCCCTTTAGCCACGCCCATTCCGCCTTCAGCCACGGCCTTTCCCTTTTTAGTTCTGCCCATACACGATTCTGCCTCGCCCATTCCCCTTTTAGCCTCCCCCCTACGGCCCCTAGAGCCCCGGCAAGCCCCCCCCTTTAGCCCCGCCCCTTCCGGCTTTAGCCCCGCCCACTCCGCCCTTAGCCCCGCCCACCCCGCCCTTGGCCCCGCCCATTCACCCTTTAGCCACGCCCATTCCGCCTTCAGCCACGGCCTTTCCCCCTTTAGCCCTGCCCATACACGATTCTGCCTCGCCCATTCCCCTTTTAGCCTCCCCCCTACGGCCCCTGGAGCCCCGGCAAGCCCCCCCCTTTAGCCCCGCCCCTTCCGGCTTTAGCCCCGCCCACTCCGCCCTTAGCCCCGCCCACCCCGCCCTTGGCCCCGCCCATTCCCCCTTTAGCCACGGCCATTCCGCCTTCAGCCACGGCCTTTCCCCCTTTAGCCCTGCCCATACACGATTCTGCCTCGCCCATTCCCCTTTTAGCCTCCCTCCCTACGGCCCCTAGAGCCCCGGCAAGCCCCCCCCCCCTTTAGCCCCGCCCCTTCCGGCTTTAGCCCCGCCCCTTCCGGCTTTAGCCCCGCCCACTCCGCCCTTAGCCCCGCCCACCCCGCCCTTGGCCCCGCCCATTCCCCCTTTAGCCACGCCCATTCCGCCTTCAGCCACGGCCTTTCCCCCTTTAGCCCTGCCCATACACGATTCTGCCTCGCCCATTCCCCTTTTAGCCTCCCCCCTACGGCCCCTAGAGCCCCGGCGAGCCCGCCCCCTTTAGCCCCGCCCCTTCCGGCTTTAGCCCCGCCCACCCCGCCCTTGGCCCCGCCCACCCCGCCCTTGGCCCCGCCCATTCCCCCTTTAGCCACGCCCATTCCGCCTTCAGCCACGGCCTTTCCCCCTTTAGCCCTGCCCATACACGATTCTGCCTCACACATTCCCCTTTTAGCCTCCCCCCTACGGCCCCTAGAGCCCCGGCAGGCACCCCCCTTTAGCCCCGCCCCTTCCGGCTTTAGCCCCGCCCCTTCCGGCTTTAGCCCCGCCCACTCCGCCCTTGGCCCCGCCCATTCCCCCTTTAGCCACGCCCATTCCGCCTTCAGCCACGGCCTTTCCCCCTTTAGCCCTGCCCATACACGATTCTGCCTCGCCCATTCCCCTTTTAGCCTCCCCCCTACGGCCCCTAGAGCCCCGGCAAGCCCCCCCCCCCCTTTAGCCCCGCCCCTTCCGGCTTTAGCCCCGCCCACTCCGCCCTTAGCCCCGCCCACCCCGCCCTTGGCCCCGCCCATTCCCCCTTTAGCCACGCCCATTCCGCCTTCAGCCACGGCCTTTCCCCCTTTAGCCCTGCCCATACACGATTCTGCCTCGCCCATTCCCCTTTTAGCCTCCCCCCTACGGCCCCTAGAGCCCCGGCAGGCCCCCCCCCCCTTAGCCCCGCCCCTTCCGGCTTTAGCCCCGCCCCTTCCGGCTTTAGCCCCGCCCACTCCGCCCTTAGCCCCGCCCACCCCGCCCTTGGCCCCGCCCATTCCCCCTTCAGCCACGCCCATTCCGCCTTCAGCCACGGCCTTTCCCTTTTTAGTTCTGCCCATACACGATTCTGCCTCGCCCATTCCCCTTTTAGCCTCCCCCCTACGGCCCCTGGAGCCCCGGCAAGCCCCCCCCTTTAGACCCGCCCCTTCCGGCTTTAGCCCCGCCCACTCCGCCCTTAGCCCCGCTTACCCCGCCCTTGCCCCCGCCCATTCCCCCTTTAGCCACGCCCATTCCGCCTTCAGCCACGGCCTTTCCCCCTTTAGCCCTGCCCATACACGATTCTGCCTCGCCCATTCCCCTTTTAGCCTCCCCCCTACGGCCCCTGGAGCCCCGGCAAGCCCCCCCCTTTAGCCCCGCCCCTTCCGGCTTTAGCCCCGCCCACTCCGCCCTTAGCCCCGCCCACCCCGCCCTTGGCCCCGCCCATTCCCCCTTTAGCCACGCCCATTCCGCCTTCAGCCACGGCCTTTCCCCCTTTAGCCCTGCCCATACACGATTCTGCCTCGCCCATTCCCCTTTTAGCCTCCCCCCTACGGCCCCTAGAGCCCCGGCAAGCCCCCCCCCCTTTAGCCCCGCCCCTTCCGGCTTTAGCCCCGCCCCTTCCGCCCTTAGCCCCGCCCACCCCGCTCTTGGCCCCGCCCATTCCCCCTTTAGCCACGCCCATTCCGCCTTCAGCCACGGCCTTTCCCCCTTTAGCCCTGCCCATACACGATTCTGCCTCGCCCATTCCCCTTTTAGCCTCCCCCCTACGGCCCCTAGAGCCCCGGCAAGCCCCCCCCCCCCTTAGCCCCGCCCCTTCCGGCTTTAGCCCCGCCCCTTCCGGCTTTAGCCCCGCCCACTCCGCCCTTAGCCCCCGCCCACCCCGCCCTTGGCCCCGCCCATTCCCCCTTTAGCCACGCCCATTCCGCCTTCAGCCACGGCCTTTCCCCCTTTAGCCCTGCCCATACACGATTCTGCCTCGCCCATTCCCCTTTTAGCCTCCCCCCTACGGCCCCTAGAGCCCCGGCGAGCCCCCCCCTTTAGCCCCGCCCCTTCCGGCTTTAGCCCCGCCCACTCCGCCCTTAGCCCCGCCCACCCCGCCCTTGGCCCCGCCCATTCCCCCTTTAGCCACGCCCATTCCGCCTTCAGCCACGGCCTTTCCCCCTTTAGCCCTGCCCATACACGATTCTGCCTCGCCCATTCCCCTTTTAGCCTCCCCCCCTACGGCCCCCAGAGCCCCGGCAGGCACCCCCTTTAGCCCCGCCCCTTCCGGCTTTAGCCCCGCCCGTTCCGGCTTTAGCCCCGCCCACTCCGCCCTTAGCCCCGCCCACTCCGCCCTTGGCCCCGCCCATTTCCCTTTAGCCACGCCCATTCCGCCTTCAGCCACGGCCTTTCCCCCTTTAGCCCTGCCCATACATGATTCTGCCTCGCCCATTCCCCTTTTAGCCTCCCCCCTACGGCCCCTAGAGCCCCGGCAGGCCCCCCCCCCTTTAGCCCCGCCCCTTCCGGCTTTAGCCCCGCCCCTTCCGGCTTTAGCCCCGCCCACTCCGCCCTTGGCCCCGCCCACCCCGCCCTTGGCCCCGCCCATTCCCTCTTTAGCCACGCCCATTCCGCCTTCAGCCACGGCCTTTCCCCCTTTAGCCCTGCCCATACACGATTCTGCCTCGCCCATTCCCCTTTTAGCCTCCCCCCTACGGCCCCTAGAGCCCCGGCAAGCCCCCCCCTTTAGCCCCGCCCCTTCCGGCTTTAGCCCCGCCCACTCCGCCCTTAGCCCCGCCCACCCCGCCCTTGGCCCCGCCCATTCCCCCTTTAGCCACGCCCATTCCGCCTTCAGCCACGGCCTTCCCCCTTTAGCCCTGCCCATACACGATTCTGCCTCGCCCATTCCCCTTTTAGCCTCCCCCCTACGGCCCCTAGAGCCCCGGCAAGCGGCCCCCCCCTTTAGCCCCGCCCCTTCCGGCTTTAGCCCCGCCCCTTCCGGCTTTAGCCCCGACCACCCCGCCCTTGGCCCCGCCCACCCCGCCCTTGGCCCCGCCCATTCCCCCTTTAGCCACGCCCATTCCGCCTTCAGCCACGGCCTTTCCCCCTTTAGCCCTGCCCATACACGATTCTGCCTCGCCCATTCCCCTTTTAGCCTCCCCCCTACGGCCCCTAGAGCCCCGGCAGGCCCCCCCCTTTAGCCCCGCCCTTTCCGGCTTTAGCCCCGCCCACTCCGCCCTTAGCCCCGCCCACCCCGCCCTTGGCCCCGCCCACTCCCCCTTTAGCCACGCCCATTCCGCCTTCAGCCACGGCCTTTCCCCCTTTAGCCCTGCCCATACACGATTCTGCCTCGCCCATTCCCCTTTTAGCCTCCCCCCTACGGCCCCTAGAGCCCCGGCAAGCCCCCCCCCCCTTTAGCCCCGCCCCTTCCGGCTTTAGCCCCGCCCCTTCCGGCTTTAGCCCCGCCCACTCCGCCCTTGGCTCCGCCCACCCCGCCCTTGGCCCCGCCCATTCCCCCTTTAGCCACGCCCATTCCGCCTTCAGCCACGGCCTTTCCCCCTTTAGCCCTGCCCATACACGATTCTGCCTCGCCCATTCCCCTTTTAGCCTCCCCCCTACGGCCCCTAGAGCCCCGGCAAGCCCCCCCCCCTTTAGCCCCGCCCCTTCCGGCTTTAGCCCCGCCCCTTCCGCCCTTAGCCCCGCCCACTCCGCCCTTGGCCCCGCCCACCCCGCCCTTGGCCCCGCCCATTCCCCCTTTAGCCACGCCCATTCCGCCTTCAGCCACGGCCTTTCCCCCTTTAGCCCTGCCCATACACGATTCTGCCTCGCCCATTCCCCTTTTAGCCTCCCCCCTACGGCCCCTAGAGCCCCGGCAAGCCCCCCCCCTTTAGCCCCGCCCCTTCCGGCTTTAGCCCCGCCCACTCCGCCCTTAGGCCCGCCCACCCCGCCCTTGGACCCGCCCATTTCCTTTTTAGCCACGCCCATTCCGCCTTCAGCCACGGCCTTCCCCCTTTAGCCCTGCCCATACACGATTCTGCCTCGCCCATTCCCCTTTTAGCCTCCCCCCTACGGCCCCTAGAGCCCCGGCGAGCCCCCCCCCTTTAGCCCCGCCCCTTCCGGCTTTAGCCCCGCTTCTTCCGGCTTTAGCCCCGCCCACTCCGCCCTTAGACCCGCCCACCCCGCCCTTGGCCCCGCCCATTCCCCCTTTAGCCACGCCCATTCCGCCTTCAGCCACGGCCTTTCCCCCTTTAGCCCTGCCCATACACGATTCTGCCTCGCCCATTCCCCTTTTAGCCTCCCCCCTACGGCCCCTAGAGCCCCGGCAAGCCCCCCCCTTTAGCCCCGCCCCTTCCGGCTTTAGCCCCGCCCACTCCGCCCTTAGGCCCGCCCACCCCGCCCTTGGACCCGCCCATTCCCCCTTTAGCCACGCCCATTCCGCCTTCAGCCACGGCCTTCCCCCTTTAGCCCTGCCCATACACGATTCTGCCTCGCCCATTCCCCTTTTAGCCTCCCCCCTACGGCCCCTAGAGCCCCGGCAAGCGGCCCCCCCCTTTAGCCCCGCCCCTTCCGGCTTTAGCCCCGCCCCTTCCGGCTTTAGCCCCGCCCACTCCGCCCTTGGCCCCGCCCACCCCGCCCTTGGCCCCGCCCATTTTCCCTTTAGCCACGCCCATTCCGCCTTCAGCTACTGCCTTTCCCCCTTTAGCCCTGCCCATACACGATTCTGCCTCGCCCATTCCCCTTTTAGCCTCCCCCCTACGGCCCCTAGAGCCCCGGCAGGCCCCCCCCTTTAGCCCCGCCCCTTCCGGCTTTAGCCCCGCCCACTCCGCCCTTGGCCCCGCCCACCCCGCCCTTGGCCCCGCCCATTCCCCCTTTAGCCACGCCCATTCCGCCTTCAGCCACGGCCTTTCCCCCTTTAGCCCTGCCCATACACGATTCTGCCTCGCCCATTCCCCTTTTAGCCTCCCCCCTACGGCCCCTAGAGCCCCGGCAGGCCCCCCCCTTTAGCCCCGCCCCACCCGGCTTTAGCCCCGCCCCTTCCGGCTTTAGCCCCGCCCACTCCGCCCTTGGCCCCGCCCACCCCGCCCTTGGCCCCGCCCATTCCCCCTTTAGCCACGCCCATTCCGCCTTCAGCCACGGCCTTTCCCCCTTTAGCCCTGCCCATACACGATTCTGCCTCGCCCATTCCCCTTTTAGCCTCCCCCCTACGGCCCCTAGAGCCCCGGCAAGCCCCCCCCCCTTAGCCCCGCCCCTTCCGCCTTTAGCCCCGCCCACTCCGCCCTTAGGCCCGCCCACCCCGCCCACGGCCCCGCCCATTCCCCCTTTAGCCACGCCCATTCCGCCTTCAGCCACGGCCTTCCCCCTTTAGCCCTGCCCATACACGATTCTGCCTCGCCCATTCCCCTTTTAGCCTCCCCCCTACGTCCCCTAGAGCCCCGGCAAGCGGCCCCCCCTTTAGCCCCGCCCCTTCCGGCTTTAGCCCCGCCCCTTCCGGCTTTAGCCCCGCCCACTCCGCCCTTGGCCCCGCCCACCCCGCCCTTGGCCCCGCCCACTCCCCCTTTAGCCACGCCCATTCCGCCTTCAGCCACGGCCTTTCCCCCTTTAGCCCTGCCCATACACGATTCTGCCTCGCCCATTCCCCTTTTAGCCTCCCCCCTACGGCCCCTAGAGCCCCGGCAGGCCCCCCCCCTTTAGCCCCGCCCCCTCCGGCTTTAGCCCCGCCCCTTCCGGCTTTAGCCCCGCCCACTCCGCCCTTAGCCCCGCCCACCCCGCCCTTGGCCCCGCCCACTCCCCCTTTAGCCACGCCCATTCCGCCTTCAGCCACGGCCTTTCCCCCTTTAGCCCTGCCCATACACGATTCTGCCTCGCCCATTCCCCTTTTAGCCTCCCCCCTACGGCCCCTAGAGCCCCGGCAAGCCCCCCCCCCTTTAGCCCCGCCCCTTCCGGCTTTAGCCCCGCCCCTTCCGGCTTTAGCCCCGCCCACTCCGCCCTTGGCCCCGCCCACCCCGCCCTTGGCCCCGCCCGTTCCCCCTTTAGCCACGCCCATTCCGCCTTCAGCCACGGCCTTTCCCCCTTTAGCCCTGCCCATACACGATTCTGCCTCGCCCATTCCCCTTTTAGCCTCCCCCCTACGGCCCCTAGAGCAACGGCAAGCCCCCCCCTTTAGCCCCGCCCCTTCCGGCTTTAGCCCCGCCCACTCCGCCCTTAGGCCCGCCCACCCCGCCCTTGGCCCCGCCCATTCCCCCTTTAGCCACGCCCATTCCGCCTTCAGCCACGGCCTTTCCCCCTTTAGCCCTGCCCATACACGATTCTGCCTCGCCCATTCCCCTTTTAGCCTCCCCCCTACGGCCCCTAGAGCCCCGGCGAGCCCCCCCCCTTTAGCCCCGCCCCTTCCGGCTTTAGCCCCGCCCCTTCCGGCTTTAGCCCCGCCCACTCCGCCCTTGGCCCCGCCCACCCCGCCCTTGGCCCCGCCCATTCCCCCTTTAGCCACGCCCATTCCGCCTTCAGCCACGGCCTTTCCCCCTTTAGCCCTGCCCATACACGATTCTGCCTCGCCCATTCCCCTTTTAGCCTCCCCCCTACGGCCCCTAGAGCCCCGGAAAGCCCCCCCCTTTAGCCCCGCCCCTTCCGGCTTTAGCCCCGCCCACTCCGCCCTTAGGCCCGCCCACCCCGCCCTTGGACCCGCCCATTCCCCCTTTAGCCACGCCCATTCCGCCTTCAGCCACGGCCTTCCCCCTTTAGCCCTGCCCATACACGATTCTGCCTCGCCCATTCCCCTTTTAGCCTCCCCCCTACGGCCCCTAGAGCCCCGGCAAGCGGCCCCCCCCTTTAGCCCCGCCCCTTCCGGCTTTAGCCCCGCCCCTTCCGGCTTTAGCCCCGCCCACTCCGCCCTTGGCCCCGCCCACCCCGCCCTTGGCCCCGCCCATTCCCCCTTTAGCCACGCCCATTCCGCCTTCAGCCACGGCCTTTCCCCCTTTAGCCCTGCCCATGCACGATTCTGCCTCGCCCATTCCCCTTTTAGCCTCCCCCCTACGGCCCCTAGAGCCCCGGCGAGCCCCCCCCTTTAGCCCCGCCCCTTCCGGCTTTAGCCCCGCCCACTCCGCCCTTGGCCCCGCCCACCCCGCCCTTGGCCCCGCCCATTCCCCCTTTAGCCACGCCCATTCCGCCTTCAGCCACGGCCTTTCCCCCTTTAGCCCTGCCCATACACGATTCTGCCTCGCCCATTCCCCTTTTAGCCTCCCCCCTACGGCCCCTAGAGCCCCGGCAAGCCCCCCCCCTTTAGCCCCGCCCCTTCCGGCTTTAGCCCCGCCCCTTCCGCCCTTAGCCCCGCCCACTCCGCCCTTGGCCCCGCCCATTCCCCCTTTAGCCACGCCCATTCCGCCTTCAGCCACGGCCTTTCCCCCTTTAGCCCTGCCCATACACGATTCTGCCTCGCCCATTCCCCTTTTAGCCTCCCCCCTACGGCCCCTAGAGCCCCGGCAAGCCCCCCCCCTTTAGCCCCGCCCCTTCCGGCTTTAGCCCCGCCCACTCCGCCTTTAGCCCCGCCCACTCCGCCCTTAGCCCCGCCCACCCCGCCCTTGGCCCCGCCCATTCCCCCTTTAGCCACGCCCATTCCGCCTTCAGCCACGGCCTTTCCCCCTTTAGCCCTGCCCATACACGATTCTGCCTCGCCCATTCCCCTTTTAGCCTCCCCCCTACGGCCCCTAGAGCCCCGGCGAGCCCCCCCCTTTAGCCCCGCCCCTTCCGGCTTTAGCCCCTCCCCTTCCGGCTTTAGCCCCGCCCACTCCGCCCTTGGCCCCGCCCACCCCGCCCTTGGCCCCGCCCATTCCCCCTTTAGCCACGGCCATTCCGCCTTCAGCCACGGCCTTTCCCCCTTTAGCCCTGCCCATACACGATTCTGCCTCGCCCATTCCCCTTTTAGCCTCCCCCCTACGGCCCCTGGAGCCCCGGCAAGCCCCCCCCTTTAGCCCCGCCCCTTCCGGCTTTAGCCCCGCCCCTTCCGGCTTTAGCCCCGACCACCCCGCCCTTGGCCCCGCCCATTCCCCCTTTAGCCACGCCCATTCCGCCTTCAGCCACGGCCTTTCCCCCTTTAGCCCTGCCCATACACGATTCTGCCTCGCCCATTCCCCTTTTAGCCTCCCCCCTACGGCCCCTAGAGCCCCGGCAGGCCCCCCCCCTTTAGCCCCGCCCCCTCCGGCTTTAGCCCCGCCCCTTCCGGCTTTAGCCCCGCCCACTCCGCCCTTAGCCCCGCCCACCCCGCCCTTGGCCCCGCCCATTCCCCCTTTAGCCACGCCCATTCCGCCTTCAGCCACGGCCTTTCCCCCTTTAGCCCTGCCCATACACGATTCTGCCTCGCCCATTCCCCTTTTAGCCTCCCCCCTATGGCCCCTCGAGCCCCGGCAGGCCCCCCCCCCTTTAGCCCCGCCCCTTCCGGCTTTAGCCCCGCCCCTTCCGGCTTTAGCCCCGCCCACTCCGCCCTTGGCCCCGCCCACCCCGCCCTTGGCCCCGCCCATTCCCCCTTTAGCCACGCCCATTCCGCCTTCAGCCACGGCCTTCCCCCTTTAGCCCTGCCCATACACGATTCTGCCTCGCCCATTCCCCTTTTAGCCTCCCCCCTACGGCCCCTAGAGCCCCGGCAAGCGGCCCCCCCCTTTAGCCCCGCCCCTTCCGGCTTTAGCCCCGCCCCTTCCGGCTTTAGCCCCGCCCACTCCGCCCTTGGCCCCGCCCACCCCGCCCTTGGCCCCGCCCATTCCCCCTTTAGCCACGCCCATTCCGCCTTCAGCCACGGCCTTTCCCCCTTTAGCCCTGCCCATACACGATTCTGCCTCGCCCATTCCCCTTTTAGCCTCCCCCCTACGGCCCCTAGAGCCCCGGCAAGCCCCCCCCCTTTAGCCCCGCCCCTTCCGGCTTTAGCCCCGCCCCTTCCGGCTTTAGCCCCGCCCACTCCGCCCTTAGCCCCGCCCACCCCGCCCTTGGCCCCGCCCATTCCCCCTTTAGCCACGCCCATTCCGCCTTCAGCCACGGCCTTTCCCCCTTTAGCCCTGCCCATACACGATTCTGCCTCGCCCATTCCCCTTTTAGCCTCCCCCCTACGGCCCCTAGAGCCCCGGCAAGCCCCCCCTTTAGCCCCGCCCCTTCCGGCTTTAGCCCCGCCCCTTCCGGCTTTAGCCCCGCCCACTCCGCCCTTAGACCCGCCCACCCCGCCCTTGGCCCCGCCCATTCCCCCTTTAGCCACGCCCATTCCGCCTTCAGCCACGGCCTTTCCCCCTTTAGCCCTGCCCATACACGATTCTGCCTCGCCCATTCCCCTTTTAGCCTCCCCCCTGCGGCCCCTAGAGCCCCGGCGAGCCCCCCCCCCTTTAGCCCCGCCCCTTCCGGCTTTAGCCCCGCCCACTCCGCCCTTGGCCCCGCCCACCCCGCCCTTGGCCCCGCCCATTCCCCCTTTAGCCACGCCCATTCCGCCTTCAGCCACGGCCTTTCCCCCTTTAGCCCTGCCCATACACGATTCTGCCTCGCCCATTCCCCTTTTAGCCTCCCCCCTACGGCCCCTGGAGCCCCGGCAAGCCCCCCCCTTTAGCCCCGCCCCTTCCGGCTTTAGCCCCGCCCACTCCGCCCTTAGCCCCGCCCACCCCGCCCTTGGCCCCGCCCATTCCCCCTTTAGCCACGCCCATTCCGCCTTCAGCCACGGCCTTTCCCCCTTTAGCCCTGCCCATACACGATTCTGCCTCGCCCATTCCCCTTTTAGCCTCCCTCCCTACGGCCCCTAGAGCCCCGGCAAGCCCCCCCCCCTTTAGCCCCGCCCCTTCCGGCTTTAGCCCCGCCCCTTCCGGCTTTAGCCCCGCCCACCCCGTCCTTGGCCCCGCCCATTCCCCCTTTAGCCACGCCCATTCCGCCTTCAGCCAGGCCTTTCCCCCTTTAGCCCTGCCCATACACGATTCTGCCTCGCCCATTCCCCTTTTAGCCTCCCCCCTACGGCCCCTAGAGCCCCGGCAAGCCCCCCCCTTTAGCCCCGCCCCTTCCCCTTTAGCCCCGCCCCTTCCGCCTTTAGCCCCTCCCACTCCGCCCTTAGCCCCGCCCACCCCGCCCTTGGCCCCGCCCATTCCCCCTTTAGCCACGCCCATTCCGCCTTCAGCCACGGCCTTTCCCCCTTTAGCCCTGCCCATACACGATTCTGCCTCGCCCATTCCCCTTCTAGCCTCCCCCCTACGGCCCCTGGAGCCCCGGCAAGCCCCCCCCCTTTAGCCCCTCCCCTTCCGGCTTTAGCCCCGCCCACCCCGCCCTTGGCCCCGCCCATTCCCCCTTTAGCCACGCCCATTCCGCCTTCAGCCACGGCCTTTCCCCCTTTAGCCCTGCCCATACACGATTCTGCCTCGCCCATTCCCCTTTTAGCCTCCCCCCTACGGCCCCTAGAGCCCCGGCAAGCCCCCCCCCTTAGCCCCGCCCCTTCCGCCTTTAGCCCCGCCCACTCCGCCCTTAGGCCCGCCCACCCCGCCCTTGGCCCCGCCCATTCCCCCTTTAGCCACGCCCATTCCGCCTTCAGCCACGGCCTTCCCCCTTTAGCCCTGCCCATACACGATTCTGCCTCGCCCATTCCCCTTTTAGCCTCCCCCCTACGGCCCCTAGAGCCCCGGCAGGCCCCCCCCTTTAGCCCCGCCCCTTCCGGCTTTAGCCCGCCCCTTCCGGCTTTAGCCCCGCCCACTCCGCCCTTAGCCCCGCCCACCCCGCCCTTGGCCCCGCCCATTCCCCCTTTAGCCACGCCCATTCCGCCTTCAGCCACGGCCTTTCCCCCTTTAGCCCTGCCCATACACGATTCTGCCTCGCCCATTCCCCTTTTAGCCTCCCCCCTACGGCCCCTAGAGCCCCGGCGAGCCCCCCCCCTTTAGCCCCGCCCCTTCCGCCTTTAGCCCCGCCCACTCCGCCCTTAGCCCCGCCCACCCCGCCCTTGGCCCCGCCCATTCCCCCTTTAGCCACGCCCATTCCGCCTTCAGCCACGGCCTTTCCCCCTTTAGCCCTGCCCATACATGATTCTGCCTCGCCCATTCCCCTTTTAGCCTCCCCCCTACGGCCCCTAGAGCCCCGGTAAGCGGCCCCCCCCTTTAGCCCCGCCCCTTCCGGCTTTAGCCCCGCCCCTTCCGGCTTTAGCCCCGCCCACTCCGCCCTTGGCCCCGCCCACCCCGCCCTTGGCCCCGCCCATTCCCCCTTTAGCCACGCCCATTCCGCCTTCAGCCACGGCCTTTCCCCCTTTAGCCCTGCCCATACACGATTCTGCCTCGCCCATTCCCCTTTTAGCCTCCCCCCTACGGCCCCTAGAGCCCCGGCAAGCCCCCCCCCCCTTTAGCCCCGCCCCTTTCGGCTTTAGCCCCGCCCCTTCCGGCTTTAGCCCCGCCCACTCCGCCCTTAGCCCCGCCCACCCCGCCCTTGGCCCCGCCCATTTTCCCTTTAGCCACGCCCATTCCGCCTTCAGCCACGGCCTTCCCCCCTTTAGCCCTGCCCATACACGATTCTGCCTCGCCCATTCCCCTTTTAGCCTCCCCCCTACGGCCCCTAGAGCCCCGGCAGGCCCCCCCCTTTAGCCCCGCCCCTTCCGGCTTTAGCCCCGCCCCTTCCGGCTTTAGCCCCGCCCCTTCCGGCTTTAGCCCCGCCCACCCCGCCCTTGGCCCCGCCCATTCCCCCTTTAGCCACGCCCATTCCGCCTTCAGCCACGGCCTTTCCCCCTTTAGCCCTGCCCATACACGATTCTGCCTCGCCCATTCCCCTTTTAGCCTCCCCCCTACGGCCCCTAGAGCCCCGGCAAGCCCCCCCCCCCTTTAGCCCCGCCCCTTCCGGCTTTAGCCCCGCCCCTTCCGCCCTTAGCCCCGCCCACTCCGCCCTTGCCCCCGCCCATTCCCCCTTTAGCCACGCCCATTCCGCCTTCAGCCACGGCCTTTCCCCCTTTAGCCCTGCCCATACACGATTCTGCCTCGCCCATTCCCCTTTTAGCCTCCCCCCTACGGCCCCTGGAGCCCCGGCAAGCCCCCCCCTTTAGCCCCGCCCCTTCCGGCTTTAGCCCCGCCCACTCCGCCCTTAGCCCCGCCCACCCCGCCCTTGGCCCCGCCCATTCCCCCTTTAGCCACGCCCATTCCGCCTTCAGCCACGGCCTTTCCCCCTTTAGCCCTGCCCATACACGATTCTGCCTCGCCCATTCCCCTTTTAGCCTCCCTCCCTACGGCCCCTAGAGCCCCGGCAAGCCCCCCCCCCCCTTTAGCCCCGCCCCTTCCGGCTTTAGCCCCGCCCCTTCCGGCTTTAGCCCCGCCCACCCCGTCCTTGGCCCCGCCCATTCCCCCTTTAGCCACGCCCATTCCGCCTTCAGCCACGGCCTTTCCCCCTTTAGCCCTGCCCATACACGATTCTGCCTCGCCCATTCCCCTTTTAGCCTCCCCCCTACGGCCCCTAGAGCCCCGGCAAGCCCCCCCCTTTAGCCCCGCCCCTTCCCCTTTAGCCCCGCCCCTTCCGCCTTTAGCCCCTCCCACTCCGCCCTTAGCCCCGCCCACCCCGCCCTTGGCCCCGCCCATTCCCCCTTTAGCCACGCCCATTCCGCCTTCAGCCACGGCCTTTCCCCCTTTAGCCCTGCCCATACACGATTCTGCCTCGCCCATTCCCCTTTTAGCCTCCCCCCTACGGCCCCTAGAGCCCCGGCAGGCCCCCCCCTTTAGCCCCGCCCCTTCCGGCTTTAGCCCCGCCCCTTCCGGCTTTAGCCCCGCCCACTCCGCCCTTGGCCCCGCCCACCCCGCCCTTGGCCCCGCCCATTCCCCCTTTAGCCACGCCCATTCCGCCTTCAGCCACGGCCTTTCCCCCTTTAGCCCTGCCCTTACACGATTCTGCCTCGCCCATTCCCCTTTTAGCCTCCCCCCTACGGCCCCTAGAGCCCCGGCAAGCCCCCCCCCTTAGCCCCGCCCCTTCCGCCTTTAGCCCCGCCCACTCCGCCCTTAGGCCCGCCCACCCCGCCCTTGGCCCCGCCCATTCCCCCTTTAGCCACGCCCATTCCGCCTTCAGCCACGGCCTTCCCCCTTTAGCCCTGCCCATACACGATTCTGCCTCGCCCATTCCCCTTTTAGCCTCCCCCCTACGGCCCCTAGAGCCCCGGCAGGCCCCCCCCCTTTAGCCCCGCCCCCTCCGGCTTTAGCCCCGCCCCCTCCGGCTTTAGCCCCGCCCCCTCCGCCCTTAGCCCCGCCCACCCCGCCCTTGGCCCCGCCCATTCCCCCTTTAGCCACGCCCATTCCGCCTTCAGCCACGGCCTTTCCCCCTTTAGCCCTGCCCATACACGATTCTGCCTCGCCCATTCCCCTTTTAGCCTCCCCCCTACGGCCCCTAGAGCCCCGGCAAGCCCCCCCCCCTTTAGCCCCGCCCCTTCCGGCTTTAGCCCCGCCCCTTCCGGCTTTAGCCCCGCCCACTCCGCCCTTGGCCCCGCCCACCCCGCCCTTGGCCCCGCCCATTCCCCCTTTAGCCATGCCCATTCCGCCTTCAGCCACGGCCTTTCCCCCTTTAGCCCTGCCCATACACGATTCTGCCTCGCCCATTCCCCTTTTAGCCTCCCCCCTACGGCCCCTAGAGCAACGGCAAGCCCCCCCCTTTAGCCCCGCCCCTTCCGGCTTTAGCCCCGCCCACTCCGCCCTTAGGCCCGCCCACCCCGCCCTTGGCCCCGCCCATTCCCCCTTTAGCCACGCCCATTCCGCCTTCAGCCACGGCCTTCCCCCTTTAGCCCTGCCCATACACGATTCTGCCTCGCCCATTCCCCTTTTAGCCTCCCCCCTACGGCCCCTAGAGCCCCGGCGAGCCCCCCCCCCTTTAGCCCCGCCCCTTCCGGCTTTAGCCCCGCCCCTTCCGGCTTTAGCCCCGCCCACTCCGCCCTTGGCCCCGCCCACCCCGCCCTTGGCCCCGCCCATTCCCCCTTTAGCCACGCCCATTCCGCCTTCAGCCACGGCCTTTCCCCCTTTAGCCCTGCCCATACACGATTCTGCCTCGCCCATTCCCCTTTTAGCCTCCCCCCTACGGCCCCTAGAGCCCCGGCAAGCCCCCCCCTTTAGCCCCGCCCCTTCCGGCTTTAGCCCCGCCCACTCCGCCCTTAGGCCCGCCCACCCCGCCCTTGGACCCGCCCATTCCCCCTTTAGCCACGCCCATTCCGCCTTCAGCCACGGCCTTCCCCCTTTAGCCCTGCCCATACACGATTCTGCCTCGCCCATTCCCCTTTTAGCCTCCCCCCTACGGCCCCTAGAGCCCCGGCAAGCGGCCCCCCCCTTTAGCCCCGCCCCTTCCGGCTTTAGCCCCGCCCCTTCCGGCTTTAGCCCCGCCCACTCCGCCCTTGGCTCCGCCCACCCCGCCCTTGGCCCCGCCCATTCCCCCTTTAGCCACGCCCATTCCGCCTTCAGCCACGGCCTTTCCCCCTTTAGCCCTGCCCATACACGATTCTGCCTCGCCCATTCCCCTTTTAGCCTCCCCCCTACGGCCCCTAGAGCCCCGGCAAGCCCCCCCCCCTTTAGCCCCGCCCCTTTCGGCTTTAGCCCCGCCCCTTCCGGCTTTAGCCCCGCCCCTTCCGGCTTTAGCCCCGCCCACCCCGCCCTTGGCCCCGCCCATTCCCCCTTTAGCCACGCCCATTCCGCCTTCAGCCACGGCCTTTCCCCCTTTAGCCCTGCCCATACACGATTCTGCCTCGCCCATTCCCCTTTTAGCCTCCCCCCTACGGCCCCTAGAGCCCCGGCAAGCGGCCCCCCCTTTAGCCCCGCCCCTTCCGGCTTTAGCCCCGCCCCTTCCGGCTTTAGCCCCGCCCACTCCGCCCTTGGCCCCGCCCACCCCGCCCTTGGCCCCGCCCACTCCCCCTTTAGCCACGCCCATTCCGCCTTCAGCCACGGCCTTTCCCCCTTTAGCCCTGCCCATACACGATTCTGCCTCGCCCATTCCCCTTTTAGCCTCCCCCCTACGGCCCCTAGAGCCCCGGCAGGCCCCCCCCCTTTAGCCCCGCCCCCTCCGGCTTTAGCCCCGCCCCCTCCGGCTTTAGCCCCGCCCACTCCGCCCTTAGCCCCGCCCACCCCGCCCTTGGCCCCGCCCATTCCCCCTTTAGCCACGCCCATTCCGCCTTCAGCCACGGCCTTTCCCCCTTTAGCCCTGCCCATACACGATTCTGCCTCGCCCATTCCCCTTTTAGCCTCCCCCCTACGGCCCCTAGAGCAACGGCAAGCCCCCTCCTTTAGCCCCGCCCCTTCCGGCTTTAGCCCCGCCCACCCCGCCCTTAGGCCCGCCCACCCCGCCCTTGGCCCCGCCCATTCCCCCTTTAGCCACGCCCATTCCGCCTTCAGCCACGGCCTTCCCCCTTTAGCCCTGCCCATACACGATTCTGCCTCGCCCATTCCCCTTTTAGCCTCCCCCCTACGGCCCCTAGAGCAACGGCAAGCCCCCCCCTTTAGCCCCGCCCCTTCCGGCTTTAGCCCCGCCCACTCCGCCCTTAGGCCCGCCCACCCCGCCCTTGGACCCGCCCATTCCCCCTTTAGCCACGCCCATTCCGCCTTCAGCCACGGCCTTCCCCCTTTAGCCCTGCCCATACACGATTCTGCCTCGCCCATTCCCCTTTTAGCCTCCCCCCTACGGCCCCTAGAGCCCCGGCAAGCCCCCCCCCCTTTAGCCCCGCCCCTTTCGGCTTTAGCCCCGCCCCTTCCGGCTTTAGCCCCGCCCACTCCGCCCTTAGCCCCGCCCACCCCGCCCTTGGCCCCGCCCATTCCCCCTTTAGCCACGCCCATTCCGCCTTCAGCCACGGCCTTCCCCCCTTTAGCCCTGCCCATACACGATTCTGCCTCGCCCATTCCCCTTTTAGCCTCCCCCCTACGGCCCCTGGAGCCCCGGCAAGCCCCCCCCTTTAGCCCCGCCCCTTCCGGCTTTAGCCCCGCCCCTTCCGGCTTTAGCCCCGCCCACTCCGCCCTTGGCCCCGCCCACCCCGCCCTTGGCCCCGCCCATTCCCCCTTTAGCCACGCCCATTCCGCCTTCAGCCACGGCCTTTCCCCCTTTAGCCCTGCCCATACACGATTCTGCCTCGCCCATTCCCCTTTAGCCTCCCCCCTACGGCCCCTAGAGCCCCGGCAAGCCCCCCCCTTTAGCCCCGCCCCTTCCGGCTTTAGCCCCGCCCCTTCCGGCTTTAGCCCCGCCCACTCCGCCCTTAGCCCCGCCCACCCCGCCCTTGGCCCCGCCCATTCCCCCTTTAGCCACGCCCATTCCGCCTTCAGCCACGGCCTTTCCCCCTTTAGCCCTGCCCATACACAATTCTGCCTCGCCCATTCCCCTTTTAGCCTCCCCCCTACGGCCCCTAGAGCCCCGGCGAGCCCCCCCTTTAGCCCCGCCCCTTCCGGCTTTAGCCCCGCCCACTCCGCCCTTGGCCCCGCCCACCCCGCCCTTGGCCCCGCCCATTCCCCCTTTAGCCACGCCCATTCCGCCTTCAGCCACGGCCTTTCCCCCTTTAGCCCTGCCCATACACGATTCTGCCTCGCCCATTCCCCTTTTAGCCTCCCCCCTACGGCCCCTAGAGCCCCGGCAAGCCCCCCCCCTTTAGCCCCGCCCCTTCCGGCTTTAGCCCCGCCCCTTCCGCCCTTAGCCCCGCCCACCCCGCCCTTGGCCCCGCCCATTCCCCCTTTAGCCACGCCCATTCCGCCTTCAGCCACGGCCTTTCCCCCTTTAGCCCTGCCCATACACGATTCTGCCTCGCCCATTCCCCTTTTAGCCTCCCCCCTACGGCCCCTAGAGCCCCGGCAAGCCCCCCCCCTTTAGCCCCGCCCCTTCCGGCTTTAGCTTCGCCCACTCCGCCTTTAGCCCCGCCCACCCTGCCCTTGGCCCCGCCCACTCCCTTTTTAGCCACGCCCATTCCGCCTTCAGCCACAGCCTTTCCCCCTTTAGCCCTGCCCATACACGATTCTGCCTCGGCCATTCCCCTTTTAGCCTCCCCCCTACGGCCCCTAGAGCCCCGGCAGGCCCCCCCCCTTTAGCCCCGCCCCTTCCGGCTTTAGCCCCGCCCCTTCCGGCTTTAGCCCCGCCCACTCCGCCCTTAGCCCCGCCCACCCCGCCCTTGGCCCCGCCCATTCCCCCTTTAGCCACGCCCATTCCGCCTTCAGCCACGGCCTTTCCCCCTTTAGCCCTGCCCATACACGATTCTGCCTCGCCCATTCCCCTTTTAGCCTCCCCCCTACGGCCCCTTAAGCCCCGGCAGACCCCCCCTTTAGCCCCGCCCCTTCCGGCTTCAGCCCCGCCCACTCCGCCCTTGGCCCCGCCCACCCCGCCCTTGGCCCCGCCCATTCCCCCTTTAGCCACGCCCATTCCGCCTTCAGCCACGGCCTTTCCCCCTTTAGCCCTGCCCATACACGATTCTGCCTCGCCCATTCCCCTTTTAGCCTCCCCCCTACGGCCCCTAGAGCCCCGGCAAGCCCCCTCCTTTAGCCCCGCCCCTTCCGGCTTTAGCCCCGCCCACTCCGCCCTTAGGCCCGCCCACCCCGCCCTTGGCCCCGCCCATTCCCCCTTTAGCCACGCCCATTCCGCCTTCAGCCACGGCCTTCCCCCATTAGCCCTGCCCATACACGATTCTGCCTCGCCCATTCCCCTTTTAGCCTCCCCCCTACGGCCCCTAGAGCCCCGGCAAGCGGCCCCCCCCTTTAGCCCCGCCCCTTCCGGCTTTAGCCCCGCCCCTTCCGGCTTTAGCCCCGCCCACTCCGCCCTTGGCCCCGCCCACCCCCGCCCTTGGCCCCGCCCATTCCCCCTTTAGCCACGCCCATTCCGCCTTCAGCCACGGCCTTTCCCCCTTTAGCCCTGCCCATACACGATTCTGCCTCGCCCATTCCCCTTTTAGCCTCCCCCCTACGGCCCCTAGAGCCCCGGCAAGCCCCCCCTTTAGCCCCGCCCCTTCCGGCTTTAGCCCCGCCCCTTCCGGCTTTAGCCCCGCCCACTCCGCCCTTAGCCCCGCCCACCCCGCCCTTGGCCCCGCCCATTCCCCCTTTAGCCACGCCCATTCCGCCTTCAGCCACGGCCTTTCCCCCTTTAGCCCTGCCCATACACGATTCTGCCTCGCCCATTCCCCTTTTAGCCTCCCCCCTACGGCCCCTAGAGGCCCGGCAGGCCCCCCCCCCTTAGCCCCGCTCCTTCCGGCTTTAGCCCCGCCCCTTCCGGCTTTAGCCCCGCCCACTCCGCCCTTGGCCCCGCCCACCCCGCCCTTGGCCCCGCCCATTCCCCCTTTAGCCACGCCCATTCCGCCTTCAGCCACGGCCTTTCCCCCTTTAGCCCTGCCCATACACGATTCTGCCTCGCCCATTCCCCTTTTAGCCTCCCCCCTACGGCCCCTGGAGCCCCGGCAAGCCCCCCCCCTTTAGCCCCTCCCCTTCCGGCTTTAGCCCCGCCCACCCCGCCCTTGGCCCCGCCCATTCCCCCTTTAGCCACGCCCATTCCGCCTTCAGCCACGGCCTTTCCCCCTTTAGCCCTGCCCATACACGATTCTGCCTCGCCCATTCCCCTTTTAGCCTCCCCCCTACGGCCCCTAGAGCCCCGGCGAGCCCCCCCCCTTTAGCCCCGCCCCTTCCGGCTTTAGCCCCGCCCCTTCCGGCTTTAGCCCCGCCCACTCCGCCCTTGGCCCCGCCCACCCCGCCCTTGGCCCCGCCCATTCCCCCTTTAGCCACGCCCATTCCGCCTTCAGCCACGGCCTTTCCCCCTTTAGCCCTGCCCATACACGATTCTGCCTCGCCCATTCCCCTTTTAGCCTCCCCCCTACGGCCCCTAGAGCCCCGGAAAGCCCCCCCCTTTAGCCCCGCCCCTTCCGGCTTTAGCCCCGCCCACTCCGCCCTTAGGCCCGCCCACCCCGCCCTTGGACCCGCCCATTCCCCCTTTAGCCACGCCCATTCCGCCTTCAGCCACGGCCTTCCCCCTTTAGCCCTGCCCATACACGATTCTGCCTCGCCCATTCCCCTTTTAGCCTCCCCCCTACGGCCCCTAGAGCCCCGGCAAGCGGCCCCCCCCTTTAGCCCCGCCCCTTCCGGCTTTAGCCCCGCCCCTTCCGGCTTTAGCCCCGCCCACTCCGCCCTTGGCCCCGCCCACCCCGCCCTTGGCCCCGCCCATTCCCCCTTTAGCCACGCCCATTCCGCCTTCAGCCACGGCCTTTCCCCCTTTAGCCCTGCCCATGCACGATTCTGCCTCGCCCATTCCCCTTTTAGCCTCCCCCCTACGGCCCCTAGAGCCCCGGCGAGCCCCCCCCTTTAGCCCCGCCCCTTCCGGCTTTAGCCCCGCCCACTCCGCCCTTGGCCCCGCCCACCCCGCCCTTGGCCCCGCCCATTCCCCCTTTAGCCACGCCCATTCCGCCTTCAGCCACGGCCTTTCCCCCTTTAGCCCTGCCCATACACGATTCTGCCTCGCCCATTCCCCTTTTAGCCTCCCCCCTACGGCCCCTAGAGCCCCGGCAAGCCCCCCCCCTTTAGCCCCGCCCCTTCCGGCTTTAGCCCCGCCCCTTCCGCCCTTAGCCCCGCCCACTCCGCCCTTGGCCCCGCCCATTCCCCCTTTAGCCACGCCCATTCCGCCTTCAGCCACGGCCTTTCCCCCTTTAGCCCTGCCCATACACGATTCTGCCTCGCCCATTCCCCTTTTAGCCTCCCCCCTACGGCCCCTAGAGCCCCGGCAAGCCCCCCCCCTTTAGCCCCGCCCCTTCCGGCTTTAGCCCCGCCCACTCCGCCTTTAGCCCCGCCCACTCCGCCCTTAGCCCCGCCCACCCCGCCCTTGGCCCCGCCCATTCCCCCTTTAGCCACGCCCATTCCGCCTTCAGCCACGGCCTTTCCCCCTTTAGCCCTGCCCATACACGATTCTGCCTCGCCCATTCCCCTTTTAGCCTCCCCCCTACGGCCCCTAGAGCCCCGGCGAGCCCCCCCCTTTAGCCCCGCCCCTTCCGGCTTTAGCCCCTCCCCTTCCGGCTTTAGCCCCGCCCACTCCGCCCTTGGCCCCGCCCACCCCGCCCTTGGCCCCGCCCATTCCCCCTTTAGCCACGGCCATTCCGCCTTCAGCCACGGCCTTTCCCCCTTTAGCCCTGCCCATACACGATTCTGCCTCGCCCATTCCCCTTTTAGCCTCCCCCCTACGGCCCCTGGAGCCCCGGCAAGCCCCCCCCTTTAGCCCCGCCCCTTCCGGCTTTAGCCCCGCCCCTTCCGGCTTTAGCCCCGACCACCCCGCCCTTGGCCCCGCCCATTCCCCCTTTAGCCACGCCCATTCCGCCTTCAGCCACGGCCTTTCCCCCTTTAGCCCTGCCCATACACGATTCTGCCTCGCCCATTCCCCTTTTAGCCTCCCCCCTACGGCCCCTAGAGCCCCGGCAGGCCCCCCCCCTTTAGCCCCGCCCCCTCCGGCTTTAGCCCCGCCCCTTCCGGCTTTAGCCCCGCCCACTCCGCCCTTAGCCCCGCCCACCCCGCCCTTGGCCCCGCCCATTCCCCCTTTAGCCACGCCCATTCCGCCTTCAGCCACGGCCTTTCCCCCTTTAGCCCTGCCCATACACGATTCTGCCTCGCCCATTCCCCTTTTAGCCTCCCCCCTATGGCCCCTCGAGCCCCGGCAGGCCCCCCCCCCTTTAGCCCCGCCCCTTCCGGCTTTAGCCCCGCCCCTTCCGGCTTTAGCCCCGCCCACTCCGCCCTTGGCCCCGCCCACCCCGCCCTTGGCCCCGCCCATTCCCCCTTTAGCCACGCCCATTCCGCCTTCAGCCACGGCCTTCCCCCTTTAGCCCTGCCCATACACGATTCTGCCTCGCCCATTCCCCTTTTAGCCTCCCCCCTACGGCCCCTAGAGCCCCGGCAAGCGGCCCCCCCCTTTAGCCCCGCCCCTTCCGGCTTTAGCCCCGCCCCTTCCGGCTTTAGCCCCGCCCACTCCGCCCTTGGCCCCGCCCACCCCGCCCTTGGCCCCGCCCATTCCCCCTTTAGCCACGCCCATTCCGCCTTCAGCCACGGCCTTTCCCCCTTTAGCCCTGCCCATACACGATTCTGCCTCGCCCATTCCCCTTTTAGCCTCCCCCCTACGGCCCCTAGAGCCCCGGCAAGCCCCCCCCTTTAGCCCCGCCCCTTCCGGCTTTAGCCCCGCCCCTTCCGGCTTTAGCCCCGCCCACTCCGCCCTTAGCCCCGCCCACCCCGCCCTTGGCCCCGCCCATTCCCCCTTTAGCCACGCCCATTCCGCCTTCAGCCACGGCCTTTCCCCCTTTAGCCCTGCCCATACACGATTCTGCCTCGCCCATTCCCCTTTTAGCCTCCCCCCTACGGCCCCTAGAGCCCCGGCAAGCCCCCCCTTTAGCCCCGCCCCTTCCGGCTTTAGCCCCGCCCCTTCCGGCTTTAGCCCCGCCCACTCCGCCCTTAGACCCGCCCACCCCGCCCTTGGCCCCGCCCATTCCCCCTTTAGCCACGCCCATTCCGCCTTCAGCCACGGCCTTTCCCCCTTTAGCCCTGCCCATACACGATTCTGCCTCGCCCATTCCCCTTTTAGCCTCCCCCCTGCGGCCCCTAGAGCCCCGGCGAGCCCCCCCCCCTTTAGCCCCGCCCCTTCCGGCTTTAGCCCCGCCCACTCCGCCCTTGGCCCCGCCCACCCCGCCCTTGGCCCCGCCCATTCCCCCTTTAGCCACGCCCATTCCGCCTTCAGCCACGGCCTTTCCCCCTTTAGCCCTGCCCATACACGATTCTGCCTCGCCCATTCCCCTTTTAGCCTCCCCCCTACGGCCCCTGGAGCCCCGGCAAGCCCCCCCCTTTAGCCCCGCCCCTTCCGGCTTTAGCCCCGCCCACTCCGCCCTTAGCCCCGCCCACCCCGCCCTTGGCCCCGCCCATTCCCCCTTTAGCCACGCCCATTCCGCCTTCAGCCACGGCCTTTCCCCCTTTAGCCCTGCCCATACACGATTCTGCCTCGCCCATTCCCCTTTTAGCCTCCCTCCCTACGGCCCCTAGAGCCCCGGCAAGCCCCCCCCCCTTTAGCCCCGCCCCTTCCGGCTTTAGCCCCGCCCCTTCCGGCTTTAGCCCCGCCCACCCCGTCCTTGGCCCCGCCCATTCCCCCTTTAGCCACGCCCATTCCGCCTTCAGCCACGGCCTTTCCCCCTTTAGCCCTGCCCATACACGATTCTGCCTCGCCCATTCCCCTTTTAGCCTCCCCCCTACGGCCCCTAGAGCCCCGGCAAGCCCCCCCCTTTAGCCCCGCCCCTTCCCCTTTAGCCCCGCCCCTTCCGCCTTTAGCCCCTCCCACTCCGCCCTTAGCCCCGCCCACCCCGCCCTTGGCCCCGCCCATTCCCCCTTTAGCCACGCCCATTCCGCCTTCAGCCACGGCCTTTCCCCCTTTAGCCCTGCCCATACACGATTCTGCCTCGCCCATTCCCCTTCTAGCCTCCCCCCTACGGCCCCTGGAGCCCCGGCAAGCCCCCCCCCTTTAGCCCCTCCCCTTCCGGCTTTAGCCCCGCCCACCCCGCCCTTGGCCCCGCCCATTCCCCCTTTAGCCACGCCCATTCCGCCTTCAGCCACGGCCTTTCCCCCTTTAGCCCTGCCCATACACGATTCTGCCTCGCCCATTCCCCTTTTAGCCTCCCCCCTACGGCCCCTAGAGCCCCGGCAAGCCCCCCCCCTTAGCCCCGCCCCTTCCGCCTTTAGCCCCGCCCACTCCGCCCTTAGGCCCGCCCACCCCGCCCTTGGCCCCGCCCATTCCCCCTTTAGCCACGCCCATTCCGCCTTCAGCCACGGCCTTCCCCCTTTAGCCCTGCCCATACACGATTCTGCCTCGCCCATTCCCCTTTTAGCCTCCCCCCTACGGCCCCTAGAGCCCCGGCAGGCCCCCCCCCTTTAGCCCCGCCCCCTCCGGCTTTAGCCCCGCCCCCTCCGGCTTTAGCCCCGCCCCCTCCGCCCTTAGCCCCGCCCACCCCGCCCTTGGCCCCGCCCATTCCCCCTTTAGCCACGCCCATTCCGCCTTCAGCCACGGCCTTTCCCCCTTTAGCCCTGCCCATACACGATTCTGCCTCGCCCATTCCCCTTTTAGCCTCCCCCCTACGGCCCCTAGAGCCCCGGCAAGCCCCCCCCCCTTTAGCCCCGCCCCTTCCGGCTTTAGCCCCGCCCCTTCCGGCTTTAGCCCCGCCCACTCCGCCCTTGGCCCCGCCCACCCCGCCCTTGGCCCCGCCCATTCCCCCTTTAGCCATGCCCATTCCGCCTTCAGCCACGGCCTTTCCCCCTTTAGCCCTGCCCATACACGATTCTGCCTCGCCCATTCCCCTTTTAGCCTCCCCCCTACGGCCCCTAGAGCAACGGCAAGCCCCCCCCTTTAGCCCCGCCCCTTCCGGCTTTAGCCCCGCCCACTCCGCCCTTAGGCCCGCCCACCCCGCCCTTGGCCCCGCCCATTCCCCCTTTAGCCACGCCCATTCCGCCTTCAGCCACGGCCTTCCCCCTTTAGCCCTGCCCATACACGATTCTGCCTCGCCCATTCCCCTTTTAGCCTCCCCCCTACGGCCCCTAGAGCCCCGGCAGGCCCCCCCCCTTTAGCCCCGCCCCCTCCGGCTTTAGCCCCGCCCCTTCCGGCTTTAGCCCCGCCCACTCCGCCCTTAGCCCCGCCCACCCCGCCCTTGGCCCCGCCCATTCCCCCTTTAGCCACGCCCATTCCGCCTTCAGCCACGGCCTTTCCCCCTTTAGCCCTGCCCATACACGATTCTGCCTCGCCCATTCCCCTTTTAGCCTCCCCCCTATGGCCCCTCGAGCCCCGGCAGGCCCCCCCCCCTTTAGCCCCGCCCCTTCCGGCTTTAGCCCCGCCCCTTCCGGCTTTAGCCCCGCCCACTCCGCCCTTGGCCCCGCCCACCCCGCCCTTGGCCCCGCCCATTCCCCCTTTAGCCACGCCCATTCCGCCTTCAGCCACGGCCTTCCCCCTTTAGCCCTGCCCATACACGATTCTGCCTCGCCCATTCCCCTTTTAGCCTCCCCCCTACGGCCCCTAGAGCCCCGGCGAGCCCCCCCCCCTTTAGCCCCGCCCCTTCCGGCTTTAGCCCCGCCCACTCCGCCCTTGGCCCCGCCCACCCCGCCCTTGGCCCCGCCCATTCCCCCTTTAGCCACGCCCATTCCGCCTTCAGCCACGGCCTTTCCCCCTTTAGCCCTGCCCATACACGATTCTGCCTCGCCCATTCCCCTTTTAGCCTCCCCCCTACGGCCCCTAGAGCCCCGGCAAGCCCCCCCCTTTAGCCCCGCCCCTTCCGGCTTTAGCCCCGCCCCTTCCGGCTTTAGCCCCGCCCACTCCGCCCTTAGCCCCGCCCACCCCGCCCTTGGCCCCGCCCATTCCCCCTTTAGCCACGCCCATTCCGCCTTCAGCCACGGCCTTTCCCCCTTTAGCCCTGCCCATACACGATTCTGCCTCGCCCATTCCCCTTTTAGCCTCCCCCCTACGGCCCCTAGAGCCCCGGCAAGCCCCCCCTTTAGCCCCGCCCCTTCCGGCTTTAGCCCCGCCCCTTCCGGCTTTAGCCCCGCCCACTCCGCCCTTAGACCCGCCCACCCCGCCCTTGGCCCCGCCCATTCCCCCTTTAGCCACGCCCATTCCGCCTTCAGCCACGGCCTTTCCCCCTTTAGCCCTGCCCATACACGATTCTGCCTCGCCCATTCCCCTTTTAGCCTCCCCCCTGCGGCCCCTAGAGCCCCGGCGAGCCCCCCCCCCTTTAGCCCCGCCCCTTCCGGCTTTAGCCCCGCCCACTCCGCCCTTGGCCCCGCCCACCCCGCCCTTGGCCCCGCCCATTCCCCCTTTAGCCACGCCCATTCCGCCTTCAGCCACGGCCTTTCCCCCTTTAGCCCTGCCCATACACGATTCTGCCTCGCCCATTCCCCTTTTAGCCTCCCCCCTACGGCCCCTGGAGCCCCGGCAAGCCCCCCCCTTTAGCCCCGCCCCTTCCGGCTTTAGCCCCGCCCACTCCGCCCTTAGCCCCGCCCACCCCGCCCTTGGCCCCGCCCATTCCCCCTTTAGCCACGCCCATTCCGCCTTCAGCCACGGCCTTTCCCCCTTTAGCCCTGCCCATACACGATTCTGCCTCGCCCATTCCCCTTTTAGCCTCCCTCCCTACGGCCCCTAGAGCCCCGGCAAGCCCCCCCCCCTTTAGCCCCGCCCCTTCCGGCTTTAGCCCCGCCCCTTCCGGCTTTAGCCCCGCCCACTCCGCCCTTAGCCCCGCCCACCCCGTCCTTGGCCCCGCCCATTCCCCCTTTAGCCACGCCCATTCCGCCTTCAGCCACGGCCTTTCCCCCTTTAGCCCTGCCCATACACGATTCTGCCTCGCCCATTCCCCTTTTAGCCTCCCCCCTACGGCCCCTAGAGCCCCGGCAAGCCCCCCCCTTTAGCCCCGCCCCTTCCCCTTTAGCCCCGCCCCTTCCGCCTTTAGCCCCTCCCACTCCGCCCTTAGCCCCGCCCACCCCGCCCTTGGCCCCGCCCATTCCCCCTTTAGCCACGCCCATTCCGCCTTCAGCCACGGCCTTTCCCCCTTTAGCCCTGCCCATACACGATTCTGCCTCGCCCATTCCCCTTCTAGCCTCCCCCCTACGGCCCCTGGAGCCCCGGCAAGCCCCCCCCCTTTAGCCCCTCCCCTTCCGGCTTTAGCCCCGCCCACCCCGCCCTTGGCCCCGCCCATTCCCCCTTTAGCCACGCCCATTCCGCCTTCAGCCACGGCCTTTCCCCCTTTAGCCCTGCCCATACACGATTCTGCCTCGCCCATTCCCCTTTTAGCCTCCCCCCTACGGCCCCTAGAGCCCCGGCAAGCCCCCCCCCTTAGCCCCGCCCCTTCCGCCTTTAGCCCCGCCCACTCCGCCCTTAGGCCCGCCCACCCCGCCCTTGGCCCCGCCCATTCCCCCTTTAGCCACGCCCATTCCGCCTTCAGCCACGGCCTTCCCCCTTTAGCCCTGCCCATACACGATTCTGCCTCGCCCATTCCCCTTTTAGCCTCCCCCCTACGGCCCCTAGAGCCCCGGCAGGCCCCCCCCCTTTAGCCCCGCCCCCTCCGGCTTTAGCCCCGCCCCCTCCGGCTTTAGCCCCGCCCCCTCCGCCCTTAGCCCCGCCCACCCCGCCCTTGGCCCCGCCCATTCCCCCTTTAGCCACGCCCATTCCGCCTTCAGCCACGGCCTTTCCCCCTTTAGCCCTGCCCATACACGATTCTGCCTCGCCCATTCCCCTTTTAGCCTCCCCCCTACGGCCCCTAGAGCCCCGGCAAGCCCCCCCCCCTTTAGCCCCGCCCCTTCCGGCTTTAGCCCCGCCCACTCCGCCCTTGGCCCCGCCCACCCCGCCCTTGGCCCCGCCCATTCCCCCTTTAGCCATGCCCATTCCGCCTTCAGCCACGGCCTTTCCCCCTTTAGCCCTGCCCATACACGATTCTGCCTCGCCCATTCCCCTTTTAGCCTCCCCCCTACGGCCCCTAGAGCAACGGCAAGCCCCCCCCTTTAGCCCCGCCCCTTCCGGCTTTAGCCCCGCCCACTCCGCCCTTAGGCCCGCCCACCCCGCCCTTGGCCCCGCCCATTCCCCCTTTAGCCACGCCCATTCCGCCTTCAGCCACGGCCTTTCCCCCTTTAGCCCTGCCCATACACGATTCTGCCTCGCCCATTCCCCTTTTAGCCTCCCCCCTACGGCCCCTAGAGCCCCGGCGAGCCCCCCCCCCTTTAGCCCCGCCCCTTCCGGCTTTAGCCCCGCCCCTTCCGGCTTTAGCCCCGCCCACTCCGCCCTTGGCCCCGCCCACCCCGCCCTTGGCCCCGCCCATTCCCCCTTTAGCCACGCCCATTCCGCCTTCAGCCACGGCCTTTCCCCCTTTAGCCCTGCCCATACACGATTCTGCCTCGCCCATTCCCCTTTTAGCCTCCCCCCTACGGCCCCTAGAGCCCCGGCAAGCCCCCCCCTTTAGCCCCGCCCCTTCCGGCTTTAGCCCCGCCCACTCCGCCCTTAGGCCCGCCCACCCCGCCCTTGGACCCGCCCATTCCCCCTTTAGCCACGCCCATTCCGCCTTCAGCCACGGCCTTCCCCCTTTAGCCCTGCCCATACACGATTCTGCCTCGCCCATTCCCCTTTTAGCCTCCCCCCTACGGCCCCTAGAGCCCCGGCAAGCGGCCCCCCCCTTTAGCCCCGCCCCTTCCGGCTTTAGCCCCGCCCCTTCCGGCTTTAGCCCCGCCCACTCCGCCCTTGGCTCCGCCCACCCCGCCCTTGGCCCCGCCCATTCCCCCTTTAGCCACGCCCATTCCGCCTTCAGCCACGGCCTTTCCCCCTTTAGCCCTGCCCATACACGATTCTGCCTCGCCCATTCCCCTTTTAGCCTCCCCCCTACGGCCCCTAGAGCCCCGACAAGCCCCCCCCCCTTTAGCCCCGCCCCTTTCGGCTTTAGCCCCGCCCCTTCCGGCTTTAGCCCCGCCCACTCCGCCCTTAGCCCCGCCCACCCCGCCCTTGGCCCCGCCCGTTTTCCCTTCAGCCACGCCCATTCCGCCTTCAGCCACGGCCTTTCCCCCCTTTAGCCCTGCCCATACACGATTCTGCCTCACCCATTCCCCTTTTAGCCTCCCCCCTACGGCCCCTAGAGCCCCGGCAGGCCCCCCCCTTTAGCCCCGCCCCTTCCGGCTTTAGCCCCGCCCCTTCCGGCTTTAGCCCCGCCCACTCCGCCCTTGGCCCCGCCCACCCCGCCCTTGGCCCCGCCCATTCCCCCTTTAGCCACGCCCATTCCGCCTTCAGCCACGGCCTTTCCCCCTTTAGCCCGGCCCATACACGATTCTGCCTCGCCCATTCCCCTTTTAGCCTCCCCCCTACGGCCCCTAGAGCCCCGGCAGGCCCCCCCCCTTTAGCCCCGCCCCTTCCGGCTTTAGCCCCGCCCACTCCGCCCTTAGGCCCGCCCACCCCGCCCTTGGACCCGCCCATTCCCCCTTTAGCCACGCCCATTCCGCCTTCAGCCACGGCCTTCCCCCTTTAGCCCTGCCCATACACGATTCTGCCTCGCCCATTCCCCTTTTAGCCTCCCCCCTACGGCCCCTAGAGCCCCGGCAAGCGGCCCCCCCCTTTAGCCCCGCCCCTTCCGGCTTTAGCCCCGCCCCTTCCGGCTTTAGCCCCGCCCACTCCGCCCTTGGCTCCGCCCACCCCGCCCTTGGCCCCGCCCATTCCCCCTTTAGCCACGCCCATTCCGCCTTCAGCCACGGCCTTTCCCCCTTTAGCCCTGCCCATACACGATTCTGCCTCGCCCATTCCCCTTTTAGCCTCCCCCCTACGGCCCCTAGAGCCCCGGCAGGCCCCCCCCCTTTAGCCCCGCCCCTTCCGGCTTTAGCCCCGCCCACTCCGCCCTTAGCCCCGCCCACCCCGCCCTTGGCCCCGCCCATTCCCCCTTTAGCCACGCCCATTCCGCCTTCAGCCACGGCCTTTCCCCCTTTAGCCCTGCCCATACACGATTCTGCCTCGCCCATTCCCCTTTTAGCCTCCCCCCTACGGCCCCTAGAGCCCCGGCAGGCCCCCCCCTTTAGCCCCGCCCCTTCCGGCTTTAGCCCGCCCCTTCCGGCTTTAGCCCCGCCCACTCCGCCCTTAGCCCCGCCCACCCCGCCCTTGGCCCCGCCCATTCCCCCTTTAGCCACGCCCATTCCGCCTTCAGCCACGGCCTTTCCCCCTTTAGCCCTGCCCATACACGATTCTGCCTCGCCCATTCCCCTTTTAGCCTCCCCCCTACGGCCCCTAGAGCCCCGGCGAGCCCCCCCCCTTTAGCCCCGCCCCTTCCGCCTTTAGCCCCGCCCACTCCGCCCTTAGCCCCGCCCACCCCGCCCTTGGCCCCGCCCATTCCCCCTTTAGCCACGCCCATTCCGCCTTCAGCCACGGCCTTTCCCCCTTTAGCCCTGCCCATACACGATTCTGCCTCGCCCATTCCCCTTTTAGCCTCCCCCCTACGGCCCCTAGAGCCCCGGTAAGCGGCCCCCCCCTTTAGCCCCGCCCCTTCCGGCTTTAGCCCCGCCCCTTCCGGCTTTAGCCCCGCCCACTCCGCCCTTGGCC
Organism: Corvus hawaiiensis; assembly: GCF_020740725.1. Lineage (NCBI taxonomy): Eukaryota > Metazoa > Chordata > Aves > Passeriformes > Corvidae > Corvus > Corvus hawaiiensis. The sequence goes on along the minus strand of NC_063234.1, from coordinate 36,759 downwards.
CCGCCCACCCCGCCCTTGGCCCCGCCCATTCCCCCTTTAGCCACGCCCATTCCGCCTTCAGCCACGGCCTTTCCCCCTTTAGCCCTGCCCATACACGATTCTGCCTCGCCCATTCCCCTTTTAGCCTCCCCCCTACGGCCCCTAGAGCCCCGGCAAGCCCCCCCCCCCTTTAGCCCCGCCCCTTTCGGCTTTAGCCCCGCCCCTTCCGGCTTTAGCCCCGCCCACTCCGCCCTTAGCCCCGCCCACCCCGCCCTTGGCCCCGCCCATTTTCCCTTTAGCCACGCCCATTCCGCCTTCAGCCACGGCCTTCCCCCCTTTAGCCCTGCCCATACACGATTCTGCCTCGCCCATTCCCCTTTTAGCCTCCCCCCTACGGCCCCTAGAGCCCCGGCAGGCCCCCCCCTTTAGCCCCGCCCCTTCCGGCTTTAGCCCCGCCCCTTCCGGCTTTAGCCCCGCCCCTTCCGGCTTTAGCCCCGCCCACCCCGCCCTTGGCCCCGCCCATTCCCCCTTTAGCCACGCCCATTCCGCCTTCAGCCACGGCCTTTCCCCCTTTAGCCCTGCCCATACACGATTCTGCCTCGCCCATTCCCCTTTTAGCCTCCCCCCTACGGCCCCTAGAGCCCCGGCAAGCCCCCCCCCCCTTTAGCCCCGCCCCTTCCGGCTTTAGCCCCGCCCCTTCCGCCCTTAGCCCCGCCCACTCCGCCCTTGCCCCCGCCCATTCCCCCTTTAGCCACGCCCATTCCGCCTTCAGCCACGGCCTTTCCCCCTTTAGCCCTGCCCATACACGATTCTGCCTCGCCCATTCCCCTTTTAGCCTCCCCCCTACGGCCCCTGGAGCCCCGGCAAGCCCCCCCCTTTAGCCCCGCCCCTTCCGGCTTTAGCCCCGCCCACTCCGCCCTTAGCCCCGCCCACCCCGCCCTTGGCCCCGCCCATTCCCCCTTTAGCCACGCCCATTCCGCCTTCAGCCACGGCCTTTCCCCCTTTAGCCCTGCCCATACACGATTCTGCCTCGCCCATTCCCCTTTTAGCCTCCCTCCCTACGGCCCCTAGAGCCCCGGCAAGCCCCCCCCCCCTTTAGCCCCGCCCCTTCCGGCTTTAGCCCCGCCCCTTCCGGCTTTAGCCCCGCCCACCCCGTCCTTGGCCCCGCCCATTCCCCCTTTAGCCACGCCCATTCCGCCTTCAGCCACGGCCTTTCCCCCTTTAGCCCTGCCCATACACGATTCTGCCTCGCCCATTCCCCTTTTAGCCTCCCCCCTACGGCCCCTAGAGCCCCGGCAAGCCCCCCCCTTTAGCCCCGCCCCTTCCCCTTTAGCCCCGCCCCTTCCGCCTTTAGCCCCTCCCACTCCGCCCTTAGCCCCGCCCACCCCGCCCTTGGCCCCGCCCATTCCCCCTTTAGCCACGCCCATTCCGCCTTCAGCCACGGCCTTTCCCCCTTTAGCCCTGCCCATACACGATTCTGCCTCGCCCATTCCCCTTTTAGCCTCCCCCCTACGGCCCCTAGAGCCCCGGCAGGCCCCCCCCTTTAGCCCCGCCCCTTCCGGCTTTAGCCCCGCCCCTTCCGGCTTTAGCCCCGCCCACTCCGCCCTTGGCCCCGCCCACCCCGCCCTTGGCCCCGCCCATTCCCCCTTTAGCCACGCCCATTCCGCCTTCAGCCACGGCCTTTCCCCCTTTAGCCCTGCCCTTACACGATTCTGCCTCGCCCATTCCCCTTTTAGCCTCCCCCCTACGGCCCCTAGAGCCCCGGCAAGCCCCCCCCCTTAGCCCCGCCCCTTCCGCCTTTAGCCCCGCCCACTCCGCCCTTAGGCCCGCCCACCCCGCCCTTGGCCCCGCCCATTCCCCCTTTAGCCACGCCCATTCCGCCTTCAGCCACGGCCTTCCCCCTTTAGCCCTGCCCATACACGATTCTGCCTCGCCCATTCCCCTTTTAGCCTCCCCCCTACGGCCCCTAGAGCCCCGGCAGGCCCCCCCCCTTTAGCCCCGCCCCCTCCGGCTTTAGCCCCGCCCCCTCCGGCTTTAGCCCCGCCCCCTCCGCCCTTAGCCCCGCCCACCCCGCCCTTGGCCCCGCCCATTCCCCCTTTAGCCACGCCCATTCCGCCTTCAGCCACGGCCTTTCCCCCTTTAGCCCTGCCCATACACGATTCTGCCTCGCCCATTCCCCTTTTAGCCTCCCCCCTACGGCCCCTAGAGCCCCGGCAAGCCCCCCCCCCTTTAGCCCCGCCCCTTCCGGCTTTAGCCCCGCCCCTTCCGGCTTTAGCCCCGCCCACTCCGCCCTTGGCCCCGCCCACCCCGCCCTTGGCCCCGCCCATTCCCCCTTTAGCCATGCCCATTCCGCCTTCAGCCACGGCCTTTCCCCCTTTAGCCCTGCCCATACACGATTCTGCCTCGCCCATTCCCCTTTTAGCCTCCCCCCTACGGCCCCTAGAGCAACGGCAAGCCCCCCCCTTTAGCCCCGCCCCTTCCGGCTTTAGCCCCGCCCACTCCGCCCTTAGGCCCGCCCACCCCGCCCTTGGCCCCGCCCATTCCCCCTTTAGCCACGCCCATTCCGCCTTCAGCCACGGCCTTCCCCCTTTAGCCCTGCCCATACACGATTCTGCCTCGCCCATTCCCCTTTTAGCCTCCCCCCTACGGCCCCTAGAGCCCCGGCGAGCCCCCCCCCCTTTAGCCCCGCCCCTTCCGGCTTTAGCCCCGCCCCTTCCGGCTTTAGCCCCGCCCACTCCGCCCTTGGCCCCGCCCACCCCGCCCTTGGCCCCGCCCATTCCCCCTTTAGCCACGCCCATTCCGCCTTCAGCCACGGCCTTTCCCCCTTTAGCCCTGCCCATACACGATTCTGCCTCGCCCATTCCCCTTTTAGCCTCCCCCCTACGGCCCCTAGAGCCCCGGCAAGCCCCCCCCTTTAGCCCCGCCCCTTCCGGCTTTAGCCCCGCCCACTCCGCCCTTAGGCCCGCCCACCCCGCCCTTGGACCCGCCCATTCCCCCTTTAGCCACGCCCATTCCGCCTTCAGCCACGGCCTTCCCCCTTTAGCCCTGCCCATACACGATTCTGCCTCGCCCATTCCCCTTTTAGCCTCCCCCCTACGGCCCCTAGAGCCCCGGCAAGCGGCCCCCCCCTTTAGCCCCGCCCCTTCCGGCTTTAGCCCCGCCCCTTCCGGCTTTAGCCCCGCCCACTCCGCCCTTGGCTCCGCCCACCCCGCCCTTGGCCCCGCCCATTCCCCCTTTAGCCACGCCCATTCCGCCTTCAGCCACGGCCTTTCCCCCTTTAGCCCTGCCCATACACGATTCTGCCTCGCCCATTCCCCTTTTAGCCTCCCCCCTACGGCCCCTAGAGCCCCGGCAAGCCCCCCCCCTTTAGCCCCGCCCCTTTCGGCTTTAGCCCCGCCCCTTCCGGCTTTAGCCCCGCCCCTTCCGGCTTTAGCCCCGCCCACCCCGCCCTTGGCCCCGCCCATTCCCCCTTTAGCCACGCCCATTCCGCCTTCAGCCACGGCCTTTCCCCCTTTAGCCCTGCCCATACACGATTCTGCCTCGCCCATTCCCCTTTTAGCCTCCCCCCTACGGCCCCTAGAGCCCCGGCAAGCGGCCCCCCCTTTAGCCCCGCCCCTTCCGGCTTTAGCCCCGCCCCTTCCGGCTTTAGCCCCGCCCACTCCGCCCTTGGCCCCGCCCACCCCGCCCTTGGCCCCGCCCACTCCCCCTTTAGCCACGCCCATTCCGCCTTCAGCCACGGCCTTTCCCCCTTTAGCCCTGCCCATACACGATTCTGCCTCGCCCATTCCCCTTTTAGCCTCCCCCCTACGGCCCCTAGAGCCCCGGCAGGCCCCCCCCCTTTAGCCCCGCCCCCTCCGGCTTTAGCCCCGCCCCCTCCGGCTTTAGCCCCGCCCACTCCGCCCTTAGCCCCGCCCACCCCGCCCTTGGCCCCGCCCATTCCCCCTTTAGCCACGCCCATTCCGCCTTCAGCCACGGCCTTTCCCCCTTTAGCCCTGCCCATACACGATTCTGCCTCGCCCATTCCCCTTTTAGCCTCCCCCCTACGGCCCCTAGAGCAACGGCAAGCCCCCTCCTTTAGCCCCGCCCCTTCCGGCTTTAGCCCCGCCCACCCCGCCCTTAGGCCCGCCCACCCCGCCCTTGGCCCCGCCCATTCCCCCTTTAGCCACGCCCATTCCGCCTTCAGCCACGGCCTTCCCCCTTTAGCCCTGCCCATACACGATTCTGCCTCGCCCATTCCCCTTTTAGCCTCCCCCCTACGGCCCCTAGAGCAACGGCAAGCCCCCCCCTTTAGCCCCGCCCCTTCCGGCTTTAGCCCCGCCCACTCCGCCCTTAGGCCCGCCCACCCCGCCCTTGGACCCGCCCATTCCCCCTTTAGCCACGCCCATTCCGCCTTCAGCCACGGCCTTCCCCCTTTAGCCCTGCCCATACACGATTCTGCCTCGCCCATTCCCCTTTTAGCCTCCCCCCTACGGCCCCTAGAGCCCCGGCAAGCCCCCCCCCCTTTAGCCCCGCCCCTTTCGGCTTTAGCCCCGCCCCTTCCGGCTTTAGCCCCGCCCACTCCGCCCTTAGCCCCGCCCACCCCGCCCTTGGCCCCGCCCATTCCCCCTTTAGCCACGCCCATTCCGCCTTCAGCCACGGCCTTCCCCCCTTTAGCCCTGCCCATACACGATTCTGCCTCGCCCATTCCCCTTTTAGCCTCCCCCCTACGGCCCCTGGAGCCCCGGCAAGCCCCCCCCTTTAGCCCCGCCCCTTCCGGCTTTAGCCCCGCCCCTTCCGGCTTTAGCCCCGCCCACTCCGCCCTTGGCCCCGCCCACCCCGCCCTTGGCCCCGCCCATTCCCCCTTTAGCCACGCCCATTCCGCCTTCAGCCACGGCCTTTCCCCCTTTAGCCCTGCCCATACACGATTCTGCCTCGCCCATTCCCCTTTAGCCTCCCCCCTACGGCCCCTAGAGCCCCGGCAAGCCCCCCCCTTTAGCCCCGCCCCTTCCGGCTTTAGCCCCGCCCCTTCCGGCTTTAGCCCCGCCCACTCCGCCCTTAGCCCCGCCCACCCCGCCCTTGGCCCCGCCCATTCCCCCTTTAGCCACGCCCATTCCGCCTTCAGCCACGGCCTTTCCCCCTTTAGCCCTGCCCATACACGATTCTGCCTCGCCCATTCCCCTTTTAGCCTCCCCCCTACGGCCCCTAGAGCCCCGGCGAGCCCCCCCTTTAGCCCCGCCCCTTCCGGCTTTAGCCCCGCCCACTCCGCCCTTGGCCCCGCCCACCCCGCCCTTGGCCCCGCCCATTCCCCCTTTAGCCACGCCCATTCCGCCTTCAGCCACGGCCTTTCCCCCTTTAGCCCTGCCCATACACGATTCTGCCTCGCCCATTCCCCTTTTAGCCTCCCCCCTACGGCCCCTAGAGCCCCGGCAAGCCCCCCCCCTTTAGCCCCGCCCCTTCCGGCTTTAGCCCCGCCCCTTCCGCCCTTAGCCCCGCCCACCCCGCCCTTGGCCCCGCCCATTCCCCCTTTAGCCACGCCCATTCCGCCTTCAGCCACGGCCTTTCCCCCTTTAGCCCTGCCCATACACGATTCTGCCTCGCCCATTCCCCTTTTAGCCTCCCCCCTACGGCCCCTAGAGCCCCGGCAAGCCCCCCCCCTTTAGCCCCGCCCCTTCCGGCTTTAGCTTCGCCCACTCCGCCTTTAGCCCCGCCCACCCTGCCCTTGGCCCCGCCCACTCCCTTTTTAGCCACGCCCATTCCGCCTTCAGCCACAGCCTTTCCCCCTTTAGCCCTGCCCATACACGATTCTGCCTCGGCCATTCCCCTTTTAGCCTCCCCCCTACGGCCCCTAGAGCCCCGGCAGGCCCCCCCCCTTTAGCCCCGCCCCTTCCGGCTTTAGCCCCGCCCCTTCCGGCTTTAGCCCCGCCCACTCCGCCCTTAGCCCCGCCCACCCCGCCCTTGGCCCCGCCCATTCCCCCTTTAGCCACGCCCATTCCGCCTTCAGCCACGGCCTTTCCCCCTTTAGCCCTGCCCATACACGATTCTGCCTCGCCCATTCCCCTTTTAGCCTCCCCCCTACGGCCCCTTAAGCCCCGGCAGACCCCCCCTTTAGCCCCGCCCCTTCCGGCTTCAGCCCCGCCCACTCCGCCCTTGGCCCCGCCCACCCCGCCCTTGGCCCCGCCCATTCCCCCTTTAGCCACGCCCATTCCGCCTTCAGCCACGGCCTTTCCCCCTTTAGCCCTGCCCATACACGATTCTGCCTCGCCCATTCCCCTTTTAGCCTCCCCCCTACGGCCCCTAGAGCCCCGGCAAGCCCCCTCCTTTAGCCCCGCCCCTTCCGGCTTTAGCCCCGCCCACTCCGCCCTTAGGCCCGCCCACCCCGCCCTTGGCCCCGCCCATTCCCCCTTTAGCCACGCCCATTCCGCCTTCAGCCACGGCCTTCCCCCATTAGCCCTGCCCATACACGATTCTGCCTCGCCCATTCCCCTTTTAGCCTCCCCCCTACGGCCCCTAGAGCCCCGGCAAGCGGCCCCCCCCTTTAGCCCCGCCCCTTCCGGCTTTAGCCCCGCCCCTTCCGGCTTTAGCCCCGCCCACTCCGCCCTTGGCCCCGCCCACCCCGCCCTTGGCCCCGCCCATTCCCCCTTTAGCCACGCCCATTCCGCCTTCAGCCACGGCCTTTCCCCCTTTAGCCCTGCCCATACACGATTCTGCCTCGCCCATTCCCCTTTTAGCCTCCCCCCTACGGCCCCTAGAGCCCCGGCAAGCCCCCCCTTTAGCCCCGCCCCTTCCGGCTTTAGCCCCGCCCCTTCCGGCTTTAGCCCCGCCCACTCCGCCCTTAGCCCCGCCCACCCCGCCCTTGGCCCCGCCCATTCCCCCTTTAGCCACGCCCATTCCGCCTTCAGCCACGGCCTTTCCCCCTTTAGCCCTGCCCATACACGATTCTGCCTCGCCCATTCCCCTTTTAGCCTCCCCCCTACGGCCCCTAGAGGCCCGGCAGGCCCCCCCCCCTTAGCCCCGCTCCTTCCGGCTTTAGCCCCGCCCCTTCCGGCTTTAGCCCCGCCCACTCCGCCCTTGGCCCCGCCCACCCCGCCCTTGGCCCCGCCCATTCCCCCTTTAGCCACGCCCATTCCGCCTTCAGCCACGGCCTTTCCCCCTTTAGCCCTGCCCATACACGATTCTGCCTCGCCCATTCCCCTTTTAGCCTCCCCCCTACGGCCCCTAGAGCCCCGGCAAGCGGCCCCCCCCCTTTAGCCCCGCCCCTTCCGGCTTTAGCCCCGCCCACTCCGCCCTTGGCCCCGCCCACCCCGCCCTTGGCCCCGCCCATTCCCCCTTTAGCCACGCCCATTCCGCCTTCAGCCACGGCCTTTCCCCCTTTAGCCCTGCCCATACACGATTCTGCCTCGCCCATTCCCCTTTTAGCCTCCCCCCTACGGCCCCTAGAGCCCCGGCAAGCCCCCCCCTTTAGCCCCGCCCCTTCCGGCTTTAGCCCCGCCCCTTCCGGCTTTAGCCCCGCCCACTCCGCCCTTAGCCCCGCCCACCCCGCCCTTGGCCCCGCCCATTCCCCCTTTAGCCACGCCCATTCCGCCTTCAGCCACGGCCTTTCCCCCTTTAGCCCTGCCCATACACGATTCTGCCTCGCCCATTCCCCTTTTAGCCTCCCCCCTACGGCCCCTAGAGGCCCGGCAGGCCCCCCCCCCTTAGCCCCGCTCCTTCCGGCTTTAGCCCCGCCCCTTCCGGCTTTAGCCCCGCCCACTCCGCCCTTAGACCCGCCCACCCCGCCCTTGGCCCCGCCCATCCCCCCTTTAGCCACGCCCATTCCGCCTTCAGCCACGGCCTTTCCCTTTTTAGTTCTGCCCATACACGATTCTGCCTCGCCCATTCCCCTTTTAGCCTCCCCCCTACGGCCCCTAGAGCCCCGGCAAGCCCCCCCCTTTAGCCCCGCCCCTTCCGGCTTTAGCCCCGCCCACTCCGCCCTTAGCCCCGCCCACCCCGCCCTTGGCCCCGCCCATTCACCCTTTAGCCACGCCCATTCCGCCTTCAGCCACGGCCTTTCCCCCTTTAGCCCTGCCCATACACGATTCTGCCTCGCCCATTCCCCTTTTAGCCTCCCCCCTACGGCCCCTGGAGCCCCGGCAAGCCCCCCCCTTTAGCCCCGCCCCTTCCGGCTTTAGCCCCGCCCACTCCGCCCTTAGCCCCGCCCACCCCGCCCTTGGCCCCGCCCATTCCCCCTTTAGCCACGGCCATTCCGCCTTCAGCCACGGCCTTTCCCCCTTTAGCCCTGCCCATACACGATTCTGCCTCGCCCATTCCCCTTTTAGCCTCCCTCCCTACGGCCCCTAGAGCCCCGGCAAGCCCCCCCCCCCTTTAGCCCCGCCCCTTCCGGCTTTAGCCCCGCCCCTTCCGGCTTTAGCCCCGCCCCTTCCGGCTTTAGCCCCGCCCACCCCGCCCTTGGCCCCGCCCATTCCCCCTTTAGCCACGCCCATTCCGCCTTCAGCCACGGCCTTTCCCCCTTTAGCCCTGCCCATACACGATTCTGCCTCGCCCATTCCCCTTTTAGCCTCCCCCCTACGGCCCCCAGAGCCCCGGCAGGCCCCCCCCCCTTTAGCCCCGCCCCTTCCGGCTTTAGCCCCGCCCCTTCCGGCTTTAGCCCCGCCCACCCCGCCCTTAGCCCCGCCCACCCCGCCCTTGGCCCCGCCCATTCCCCCTTTAGCCACGGCCATTCCGCCTTCAGCCACGGCCTTTCCCCCTTTAGCCCTGCCCATACACGATTCTGCCTCGCCCATTCCCCTTTTAGCCTCCCCCCTACGGCCCCTAGAGCCCCGGCGAGCCCGCCCCCTTTAGCCCCGCCCCTTCCGGCTTTAGCCCCGCCCACCCCGCCCTTGGCCCCGCCCACCCCGCCCTTGGCCCCGCCCATTCCCCCTTTAGCCACGCCCATTCCGCCTTCAGCCACGGCCTTTCCCCCTTTAGCCCTGCCCATACACGATTCTGCCTCACACATTCCCCTTTTAGCCTCCCCCCTACGGCCCCTAGAGCCCCGGCAGGCACCCCCCCTTTAGCCCCGCCCCTTCCGGCTTTAGCCCCGCCCCTTCCGGCTTTAGCCCCGCCCACTCCGCCCTTGGCCCCGCCCATTCCCCCTTTAGCCACGCCCATTCCGCCTTCAGCCACGGCCTTTCCCCCTTTAGCCCTGCCCATACACGATTCTGCCTCGCCCATTCCCCTTTTAGCCTCCCCCCTACGGCCCCTAGAGCCCCGGCAAGCCCCCCCCCCCCTTTAGCCCCGCCCCTTCCGGCTTTAGCCCCGCCCACTCCGCCCTTAGCCCCGCCCACCCCGCCCTTGGCCCCGCCCATTCCCCCTTTAGCCACGCCCATTCCGCCTTCAGCCACGGCCTTTCCCCCTTTAGCCCTGCCCATACACGATTCTGCCTCGCCCATTCCCCTTTTAGCCTCCCCCCTACGGCCCCTAGAGCCCCGGCAGGCCCCCCCCCCTTAGCCCCGCCCCTTCCGGCTTTAGCCCCGCCCCTTCCGGCTTTAGCCCCGCCCACCCCGCCCTTGGCCCCGCCCATTCCCCCTTCAGCCACGCCCATTCCGCCTTCAGCCACGGCCTTTCCCTTTTTAGTTCTGCCCATACACGATTCTGCCTCGCCCATTCCCCTTTTAGCCTCCCCCCTACGGCCCCTGGAGCCCCGGCAAGCCCCCCCTTTTAGACCCGCCCCTTCCGGCTTTAGCCCCGCCCACTCCGCCCTTAGCCCCGCCCACCCCGCCCTTGCCCCCGCCCATTCCCCCTTTAGCCACGCCCATTCCGCCTTCAGCCACGGCCTTTCCCCCTTTAGCCCTGCCCATACACGATTCTGCCTCGCCCATTCCCCTTTTAGCCTCCCCCCTACGGCCCCTGGAGCCCCGGCAAGCCCCCCCCTTTAGCCCCGCCCCTTCCGGCTTTAGCCCCGCCCACTCCGCCCTTAGCCCCGCCCACCCCGCCCTTGGCCCCGCCCATTCCCCCTTTAGCCACGCCCATTCCGCCCTCAGCCACGGCCTTTCCCCCTTTAGCCCTGCCCATACACGATTCTGCCTCGCCCATTCCCCTTTTAGCCTCCCCCCTACGGCCCCTAGAGCCCCGGCAAGCCCCCCCCCCTTTAGCCCCGCCCCTTCCGGCTTTAGCCCCGCCCCTTCCGCCCTTAGCCCCGCCCACCCCGCCCTTGGCCCCGCCCATTCCCCCTTTAGCCACGCCCATTCCGCCTTCAGCCACGGCCTTTCCCCCTTTAGCCCTGCCCATACACGATTCTGCCTCGCCCATTCCCCTTTTAGCCTCCCCCCTACGGCCCCTAGAGCCCCGGCAAGCCCCCCCCCCCTTAGCCCCGCCCCTTCCGGCTTTAGCCCCGCCCCTTCCGGCTTTAGCCCCGCCCACTCCGCCCTTAGCCCCGCCCACCCCGCCCTTGGCCCCGCCCATTCCCCCTTTAGCCACGCCCATTCCGCCTTCAGCCACGGCCTTTCCCCCTTTAGCCCTGCCCATACACGATTCTGCCTCGCCCATTCCCCTTTTAGCCTCCCCCCTACGGCCCCTAGAGCCCCGGCGAGCCCCCCCCTTTAGCCCCGCCCCTTCCGGCTTTAGCCCCGCCCACTCCGCCCTTAGCCCCGCCCACCCCGCCCTTGGCCCCGCCCATTCCCCCTTTAGCCACGCCCATTCCGCCTTCAGCCACGGCCTTTCCCCCTTTAGCCCTGCCCATACACGATTCTGCCTCGCCCATTCCCCTTTTAGCCTCCCCCCTACGGCCCCTAGAGCCCCGGCAAGCCCCCCCTTTAGCCCCGCCCCTTCCGGCTTTAGCCCCGCCCCTTCCGGCTTTAGCCCGCCCACTCCGCCCTTAGCCCCGCCCACCCCGCCCTTGGCCCCGCCCATTCCCCCTTTAGCCACGCCCATTCCGCCTTCAGCCACGGCCTTTCCCCCTTTAGCCCTGCCCATACACGATTCTGCCTCGCCCATTCCCCTTTTAGCCTCCCCCCTACGGCCCCTAGAGCCCCGGCAAGCCCCCCCCTTTAGCCCCGCCCCTTCCGGCTTTAGCCCCGCCCCTTCCGGTTTTAGCCCCGCCCACTCCGCCCTTGGCCCCGCCCACCCCGCCCTTGGCCCCGCCCATTCCCCCTTTAGCCACGCCCATTCCGCCTTCAGCCACGGCCTTCCCCCCTTTAGCCCTGCCCATACACGATTCTGCCTCGCCCATTCCCCTTTTAGCCTCCCCCCTACGGCCCCTAGAGCCCCGGCAAGCGGCCCCCCCCTTCCTTAGCCCCGCCCCTTCCGGCTTTAGCCCCGCCCCTTCCGGCTTTAGCACCGCCCACTCCGCCCTTGGCCCCGCCCACCCCGCCCTTGGCCCCGCCCATTCCCCCTTTAGCCACGCCCATTCCGCCTTCAGCCACGGCTTTTCCCCCTTTAGCCCTGCCCATACATGATTCTGCCTCGCCCATTCCCCTTTTAGCCTCCCCCCCTACGGCCCCCAGAGCCCCGGCAGGCACCCCCTTTAGCCCCGCCCCTTCCGGCTTTAGCCCCGCCCCTTCCGGCTTTAGCCCCGCCCACTCCGCCCTTAGCCCCGCCCACTCCGCCCTTGGCCCCGCCCATTTCCCTTTAGCCACGCCCATTCCGCCTTCAGCCACGGCCTTTCCCCCTTTAGCCCTGCCCATACATGATTCTGCCTCGCCCATTCCCCTTTTAGCCTCCCCCCTACGGCCCCTAGAGCCCCGGCGAGCCCCCCCCCTTTAGCCCCGCCCCTTCCGGCTTTAGCCCCGCCCACTCCGCCCTTAGGCCCGCCCACCCCGCCCTTGGCCCCGCCCATTCCCCCTTTAGCCACGCCCATTCCGCCTTCAGCCACGGCCTTTCCCCCTTTAGCCCTGCCCATACACGATTCTGCCTCGCCCATTCCCCTTTTAGCCTCCCCCCTACGGCCCCTAGAGCTCCGGCAAGCCCCCCCCCTTTAGCCCCGCCCCTTCCGGCTTTAGCCCCGCCCCTTCCGGCTTTAGCCCCGCCCACTCCGCCCTTAGCCCCGCCCACCCCGCCCTTGGCCCCGCCCATTCCCCCTTTAGCCACGCCCATTCCGCCTTCAGCCACGGCCTTCCCCCATTAGCCCTGCCCATACACGATTCTGCCTCGCCCATTCCCCTTTTAGCCTCCCCCCTACGGCCCCTAGAGCCCCGGCAAGCGGCCCCCCCCTTTAGCCCCGCCCCTTCCGGCTTTAGCCCCGCCCCTTCCGGCTTTAGCCCCGCCCACTCCGCCCTTGGCCCCGCCCACCCCCGCCCTTGGCCCCGCCCATTCCCTCTTTAGCCACGCCCATTCCGCCTTCAGCCACGGCCTTTCCCCCTTTAGCCCTGCCCATACACGATTCTGCCTCGCCCATTCCCCTTTTAGCCTCCCCCCTACGGCCCCTAGAGCCCCGGCAAGCCCCCCCCTTTAGCCCCGCCCCTTCCGGCTTTAGCCCCGCCCACTCCGCCCTTAGCCCCGCCCACCCCGCCCTTGGCCCCGCCCATTCCCCCTTTAGCCACGCCCATTCCGCCTTCAGCCACGGCCTTCCCCCCTTTAGCCCTGCCCATACACGATTCTGCCTCGCCCATTCCCCTTTTAGCCTCCCCCCTACGGCCCCTAGAGCCCCGGCAAGCGGCCCCCCCCTTTAGCCCCGCCCCTTCCGGCTTTAGCCCCGCCCCTTCCGGCTTTAGCCCCGCCCACCCCGCCCTTGGCCCCGCCCACCCCGCCCTTGGCCCCGCCCATTCCCCCTTTAGCCACGCCCATTCCGCCTTCAGCCACGGCCTTTCCCCCTTTAGCCCTGCCCATACACGATTCTGCCTCGCCCATTCCCCTTTTAGCCTCCCCCCTACGGCCCCTAGAGCCCCGGCAGGCCCCCCCCTTTAGCCCCGCCCCTTCCGGCTTTAGCCCCGCCCACTCCGCCCTTAGCCCCGCCCACCCCGCCCTTGGCCCCGCCCACTCCCCCTTTAGCCACGCCCATTCCGCCTTCAGCCACGGCCTTTCCCCCTTTAGCCCTGCCCATACACGATTCTGCCTCGCCCATTCCCCTTTTAGCCTCCCCCCTACGGCCCCTAGAGCCCCGGCAAGCCCCCCCCCCTTTAGCCCCGCCCCTTCCGGCTTTAGCCCCGCCCCTTCCGGCTTTAGCCCCGCCCACTCCGCCCTTGGCTCCGCCCACCCCGCCCTTGGCCCCGCCCATTCCCCCTTTAGCCACGCCCATTCCGCCTTCAGCCACGGCCTTTCCCCCTTTAGCCCTGCCCATACACGATTCTGCCTCGCCCATTCCCCTTTTAGCCTCCCCCCTACGGCCCCTAGAGCCCCGGCAAGCCCCCCCTTTAGCCCCGCCCCTTCCGGCTTTAGCCCCGCCCCTTCCGGCTTTAGCCCCGCCCACTCCGCCCTTAGCCCCGCCCACCCCGCCCTTGGCCCCGCCCATTCCCCCTTTAGCCACGCCCATTCCGCCTTCAGCCACGGCCTTTCCCTTTTTAGTTCTGCCCATACACGATTCTGCCTCGCCCATTCCCCTTTTAGCCTCCCCCCTACGGCCCCTAGAGCCCCGGCAAGCCCCCCCCCTTTAGCCCCGCCCCTTCCGTCTTTAGCCCCGCCCACTCCGCCCTTAGCCCCGCCCACCCCGCCCTTGGCCCCGCCCATTCCCCCTTTAGCCACGCCCATTCCGCCTTCAGCCACGGCCTTTCCCCCTTTAGCCCTGCCCATACACGATTCTGCCTCGCCCATTCCCCTTTTAGCCTCCCCCCTACGGCCCCTAGAGCCCCGGCAGGCCCCCCCCTTTAGCCCCGCCCCTTCCGGCTTTAGCCCCGCCCCTTCCGGCTTTAGCCCCGCCCACTCCGCCCTTGGCCCCGCCCACCCCGCCCTTGGCCCCGCCCATTCCCCCTTTTGCCACGCCCATTCCGCCTTCAGCCACGGCCTTTCCCCCTTTAGCCCTGCCCATACACGATTCTGCCTCGCCCATTCCCCTTTTAGCCTCCCCCCTACGGCCCCTAGAGCCCCGGCAAGCCCCCCCCCTTAGCCCTGCCCCTTCCGCCTTTAGCCCCGCCCACTCCGCCCTTAGGCCCGCCCACCCCGCCCTTGGCCCCGCCCATTCCCCCTTTAGCCACGCCCATTCCGCCTTCAGCCACGGCCTTCCCCCTTTAGCCCTGCCCATACACGATTCTGCCTCGCCCATTCCCCTTTTAGCCTCCCCCCTACGGCCCCTAGAGCCCCGGCAAGCGGCCCCCCCCTTTAGCCCCGCCCCTTCCGGCTTTAGCCCCGCCCCTTCCGGCTTTAGCCCCGCCCACTCCGCCCTTGGCCCCGCCCACCCCGCCCTTGACCCCGCCCATTCCCCCTTTAGCCACGCCCATTCCGCCTTCAGCCACGGCCTTTCCCCCTTTAGCCCTGCCCATACACGATTCTGCCTCGCCCATTCCCCTTTTAGCCTCCCCCCTACGGCCCCTAGAGCCCCGGCAAGCCCCCCCCCCTTTAGCCCCGCCCCTTTCGGCTTTAGCCCCGCCCCTTCCGGCTTTAGCCCCGCCCACTCCGCCCTTAGCCCCGCCCACCCCGCCCTTGGCCCCGCCCATTTTCCCTTTAGCCACGCCCATTCCGCCTTCAGCCACGGCCTTCCCCCCTTTAGCCCTGCCCATACACGATTCTGCCTCGCCCATTCCCCTTTTAGCCTCCCCCCTACGGCCCCTAGAGCCCCGGCAGGCCCCCCCCTTTAGCCCCGCCCCTTCCGGCTTTAGCCCCGCCCCTTCCGGCTTTAGCCCCGCCCACTCCGCCCTTGGCCCCGCCCACCCCGCCCTTGGCCCCGCCCATTCCCCCTTTAGCCACGCCCATTCCGCCTTCAGCCACGGCCTTTCCCCCTTTAGCCCTGCCCATACACGATTCTGCCTCGCCCATTCCCCTTTTAGCCTCCCCCCTACGGCCCCTAGAGCCCCGGCAAGCCCCCCCCCTTAGCCCCGCCCCTTCCGCCTTTAGCCCCGCCCACTCCGCCCTTAGGCCCGCCCACCCCGCCCACGGCCCCGCCCATTCCCCCTTTAGCCACGCCCATTCCGCCTTCAGCCACGGCCTTCCCCCTTTAGCCCTGCCCATACACGATTCTGCCTCGCCCATTCCCCTTTTAGCCTCCCCCCTACGTCCCCTAGAGCCCCGGCAAGCGGCCCCCCCTTTAGCCCCGCCCCTTCCGGCTTTAGCCCCGCCCCTTCCGGCTTTAGCCCCGCCCACTCCGCCCTTGGCCCCGCCCACCCCGCCCTTGGCCCCGCCCACTCCCCCTTTAGCCACGCCCATTCCGCCTTCAGCCACGGCCTTTCCCCCTTTAGCCCTGCCCATACACGATTCTGCCTCGCCCATTCCCCTTTTAGCCTCCCCCCTACGGCCCCTAGAGCCCCGGCAGGCCCCCCCCCTTTAGCCCCGCCCCCTCCGGCTTTAGCCCCGCCCCTTCCGGCTTTAGCCCTGCCCACTCCGCCCTTAGCCCCGCCCACCCCGCCCTTGGCCCCGCCCACTCCCCCTTTAGCCACGCCCATTCCGCCTTCAGCCACGGCCTTTCCCCCTTTAGCCCTGCCCATACACGATTCTGCCTCGCCCATTCCCCTTTTAGCCTCCCCCCTACGGCCCCTAGAGCCCCGGCAAGCCCCCCCCCCCTTTAGCCCCGCCCCTTCCGGCTTTAGCCCCGCCCCTTCCGGCTTTAGCCCCGCCCACTCCGCCCTTAGGCCCGCCCACCCCGCCCTTGGCCCCGCCCATTCCCCCTTTAGCCACGCCCATTCCGCCTTCAGCCACGGCCTTTCCCCCTTTAGCCCTGCCCATACACGATTCTGCCTCGCCCATTCCCCTTTTAGCCTCCCCCCTACGGCCCCTAGAGCCCCGGAAAGCCCCCCCCTTTAGCCCCGCCCCTTCCGGCTTTAGCCCCGCCCACTCCGCCCTTAGGCCCGCCCACCCCGCCCTTGGACCCGCCCATTCCCCCTTTAGCCACGCCCATTCCGCCTTCAGCCACGGCCTTCCCCCTTTAGCCCTGCCCATACACGATTCTGCCTCGCCCATTCCCCTTTTAGCCTCCCCCCTACGGCCCCTAGAGCCCCGGCAAGCGGCCCCCCCCTTTAGCCCCGCCCCTTCCGGCTTTAGCCCCGCCCCTTCCGGCTTTAGCCCCGCCCACTCCGCCCTTGGCCCCGCCCACCCCGCCCTTGGCCCCGCCCATTCCCCCCTTAGCCACGCCCATTCCGCCTTCAGCCACGGCCTTTCCCCCTTTAGCCCTGCCCATACACGATTCTGCCTCGCCCATTCCCCTTTTAGCCTCCCCCCTACGGCCCCTAGAGCCCCGGCAGGCCCCCCCCCTCTTTAGCCCCGCCCCTTCCGGCTTTAGCCCCGCCCCTTCCGGCTTTAGCCCCGCCCACTCCGCCCTTGGCCCCGCCCACCCCGCCCTTGGCTCCGCCCATTCCCCCTTTAGCCACGCCCATTCCGCCTTCAGCCACGGCCTTTCCCCCTTTAGCCCTGCCCATACACGATTCTGCCTCGCCCATTCCCCTTTTAGCCTCCCCCCTACGGCCCCTAGAGCCCCGGCGAGCCCCCCCCCTTTAGCCCCGCCCCTTCCGGCTTTAGCCCCGCCCACTCCGCCCTTGGCCCCGCCCACCCCGCCCTTGGCCCCGCCCATTCCCCCTTTAGCCACGCCCATTCCGCCTTCAGCCACGGCCTTTCCCCCTTTAGCCCTGCCCATACACGATTCTGCCTCGCCCATTCCCCTTTTAGCCTCCCCCCTACGGCCCCTAGAGCCCCGGCAAGCCCCCCCCCTTTAGCCCCGCCCCTTCCGGCTTTAGCCCCGCCCACTCCGCCTTTAGCCCCGCCCACTCCGCCCTTAGCCCCGCCCACCCCGCCCTTGGCCCCGCCCATTCCCCCTTTAGCCACGCCCATTCCGCCTTCAGCCACGGCCTTTCCCCCTTTAGCCCTGCCCATACACGATTCTGCCTCGCCCATTCCCCTTTTAGCCTCCCCCCTACGGCCCCTTAAGCCCCGGCAAGCCCCCCCCTTTAGCCCCGCCCCTTCCCCTTTAGCCCCGCCCCTTCCGGCTTTAGCCCCGCCCACTCCGCCTTTAGCCCCGCCCACCCCGCCCTTGGCCCCGCCCACTCCCCCTTTAGCCACGCCCATTCCGCCTTCAGCCACGGCCTTTCCCCCTTTAGCCCTGCCCATACACGATTCTGCCTCGCCCATTCCCCTTTTAGCCTCCCCCCTACGGCCCCTAGAGCCCCGGCAAGCCCCCCCCCCTTTAGCCCCGCCCCTTCCTGCTTTAGCCCCGCCCACTCCGCCCTTAGGCCCGCCCACTCCGCCCTTGGCCCCGCCCACCCCGCCCTTGGCCCCGCCCACTCCCCCTTTAGCCACGCCCATTCCGCCTTCAGCCACGGCCTTTCCCCCTTTAGCCCTGCCCATACACGATTCTGCCTCGCCCATTCCCCTTTTAGCCTCCCCCCTATGGCCCCTCGAGCCCCGGCAGGCCCCCCCCCTTTAGCCCCGCCCCTTCCGGCTTTAGCCCCGCCCCTTCCGGCTTTAGCCCCGCCCACTCCGCCCTTGGCCCCGCCCACCCCGCCCTTGGCCCCGCCCATTCCCCCTTTAGCCACGCCCATTCCGCCTTCAGCCACGGCCTTCCCCCTTTAGCCCTGCCCATACACGATTCTGCCTCGCCCATTCCCCTTTTAGCCTCCCCCCTACGGCCCCTAGAGCCCCGGCAAGCGGCCCCCCCTTTAGCCCCGCCCCTTCCGGCTTTAGCCCCGCCCCTTCCGGCTTTAGCCCCGCCCACCCCGCCCTTGGCCCCGCCCACTCCGCCCTTGGCCCCGCCCATTCCCCCTTTAGCCACGCCCATTCCGCCTTCAGCCACGGCCTTTCCCCCTTTAGCCCTGCCCATACACGATTCTGCCTCGCCCATTCCC
This sequence comes from Corvus hawaiiensis, assembly GCF_020740725.1. Taxonomy (NCBI): domain Eukaryota; kingdom Metazoa; phylum Chordata; class Aves; order Passeriformes; family Corvidae; genus Corvus; species Corvus hawaiiensis. Next base: position 18,910 of record NC_063234.1, on the reverse strand, counting down.
CTTTTAGCCTCCCCCCTACGGCCCCTAGAGCCCCGGCAAGCCCCCCCCCTTTAGCCCCGCCCCTTCCGGCTTTAGCCCCGCCCCTTCCGGCTTTAGCCCCGCCCACTCCGCCCTTAGCCCCGCCCACCCCGCCCTTGGCCCCGCCCATTCCCCCTTTAGCCACGCCCATTCCGCCTTCAGCCACGGCCTTTCCCCCTTTAGCCCTGCCCATACACGATTCTGCCTCGCCCATTCCCCTTTTAGCCTCCCCCCTACGGCCCCTAGAGCCCCGGCAAGCCCCCCCTTTAGCCCCGCCCCTTCCGGCTTTAGCCCCGCCCCTTCCGGCTTTAGCCCCGCCCACTCCGCCCTTAGACCCGCCCACCCCGCCCTTGGCCCCGCCCATTCCCCCTTTAGCCACGCCCATTCCGCCTTCAGCCACGGCCTTTCCCCCTTTAGCCCTGCCCATACACGATTCTGCCTCGCCCATTCCCCTTTTAGCCTCCCCCCTGCGGCCCCTAGAGCCCCGGCGAGCCCCCCCCCTTTAGCCCCCGCCCCTTCCGGCTTTAGCCCCGCCCACTCCGCCCTTGGCCCCGCCCACCCCGCCCTTGGCCCCGCCCATTCCCCCTTTAGCCACGCCCATTCCGCCTTCAGCCACGGCCTTCCCCCTTTAGCCCTGCCCATACACGATTCTGCCTCGCCCATTCCCCTTTTAGCCTCCCCCCTACGGCCCCTAGAGCCCCGGCAGGCCCCCCCCCTTTAGCCCCGCCCCCTCCGGCTTTAGCCCCGCCCCCTCCGGCTTTAGCCCCGCCCCCTCCGCCCTTAGCCCCGCCCACCCCCGCCCTTGGCCCCGCCCATTCCCCCTTTAGCCACGCCCATTCCGCCTTCAGCCACGGCCTTTCCCCCTTTAGCCCTGCCCATACACGATTCTGCCTCGCCCATTCCCCTTTTAGCCTCCCCCCTACGGCCCCTAGAGCCCCGGCAAGCCCCCCCCCCTTTAGCCCCGCCCCTTCCGGCTTTAGCCCCGCCCCTTCCGGCTTTAGCCCCGCCCACTCCGCCCTTGGCCCCGCCCACCCCGCCCTTGGCCCCGCCCATTCCCCCTTTAGCCATGCCCATTCCGCCTTCAGCCACGGCCTTTCCCCCTTTAGCCCTGCCCATACACGATTCTGCCTCGCCCATTCCCCTTTTAGCCTCCCCCCTACGGCCCCTAGAGCAACGGCAAGCCCCCCCCTTTAGCCCCGCCCCTTCCGGCTTTAGCCCCGCCCACTCCGCCCTTAGGCCCGCCCACCCCGCCCTTGGCCCCGCCCATTCCCCCTTTAGCCACGCCCATTCCGCCTTCAGCCACGGCCTTCCCCCTTTAGCCCTGCCCATACACGATTCTGCCTCGCCCATTCCCCTTTTAGCCTCCCCCCTACGGCCCCTAGAGCCCCGGCGAGCCCCCCCCCCTTTAGCCCCGCCCCTTCCGGCTTTAGCCCCGCCCCTTCCGGCTTTAGCCCCGCCCACTCCGCCCTTGGCCCCGCCCACCCCGCCCTTGGCCCCGCCCATTCCCCCTTTAGCCACGCCCATTCCGCCTTCAGCCACGGCCTTTCCCCCTTTAGCCCTGCCCATACACGATTCTGCCTCGCCCATTCCCCTTTTAGCCTCCCCCCTACGGCCCCTAGAGCCCCGGCAAGCGGCCCCCCCCTTTAGCCCCGCCCCTTCCGGCTTTAGCCCCGCCCCTTCCGGCTTTAGCCCCGCCCACTCCGCCCTTGGCCCCGCCCACCCCGCCCTTGGCCCCGCCCATTCCCCCTTTAGCCACGCCCATTCCGCCTTCAGCCACGGCCTTTCCCCCTTTAGCCCTGCCCATACACGATTCTGCCTCGCCCATTCCCCTTTTAGCCTCCCCCCTACGGCCCCTAGAGCCCCGGCAAGCCCCCCCCCCTTTAGCCCCGCCCCTTTCGGCTTTAGCCCCGCCCCTTCCGGCTTTAGCCCCGCCCACTCCGCCCTTAGCCCCGCCCACCCCGCCCTTGGCCCCGCCCATTTTCCCTTCAGCCACGCCCATTCCGCCTTCAGCCACGGCCTTTCCCCCCTTTAGCCCTGCCCATACACGATTCTGCCTCGCCCATTCCCCTTTTAGCCTCCCCCCTACGGCCCCTAGAGCCCCGGCAGGCCCCCCCCTTTAGCCCCGCCCCTTCCGGCTTTAGCCCCGCCCCTTCCGGCTTTAGCCCCGCCCACTCCGCCCTTGGCCCCGCCCACCCCGCCCTTGGCCCCGCCCATTCCCCCTTTAGCCACGCCCATTCCGCCTTCAGCCACGGCCTTTCCCCCTTTAGCCCGGCCCATACACGATTCTGCCTCGCCCATTCCCCTTTTAGCCTCCCCCCTACGGCCCCTAGAGCCCCGGCAGGCCCCCCCCCTTTAGCCCCGCCCCTTCCGGCTTTAGCCCCGCCCACTCCGCCCTTAGGCCCGCCCACCCCGCCCTTGGACCCGCCCATTCCCCCTTTAGCCACGCCCATTCCGCCTTCAGCCACGGCCTTCCCCCTTTAGCCCTGCCCATACACGATTCTGCCTCGCCCATTCCCCTTTTAGCCTCCCCCCTACGGCCCCTAGAGCCCCGGCAAGCGGCCCCCCCCTTTAGCCCCGCCCCTTCCGGCTTTAGCCCCGCCCCTTCCGGCTTTAGCCCCGCCCACTCCGCCCTTGGCTCCGCCCACCCCGCCCTTGGCCCCGCCCATTCCCCCTTTAGCCACGCCCATTCCGCCTTCAGCCACGGCCTTTCCCCCTTTAGCCCTGCCCATACACGATTCTGCCTCGCCCATTCCCCTTTTAGCCTCCCCCCTACGGCCCCTAGAGCCCCGGCAGGCCCCCCCCCTTTAGCCCCGCCCCTTCCGGCTTTAGCCCCGCCCCTTCCGGCTTTAGCCCCGCCCACTCCGCCCTTAGCCCCGCCCACCCCGCCCTTGGCCCCGCCCATTCCCCCTTTAGCCACGCCCATTCCGCCTTCAGCCACGGCCTTTCCCCCTTTAGCCCTGCCCATACACGATTCTGCCTCGCCCATTCCCCTTTTAGCCTCCCCCCTACGGCCCCTAGAGCCCCGGCAGGCCCCCCCCTTTAGCCCCGCCCCTTCCGGCTTTAGCCCGCCCCTTCCGGCTTTAGCCCCGCCCACTCCGCCCTTAGCCCCGCCCACCCCGCCCTTGGCCCCGCCCATTCCCCCTTTAGCCACGCCCATTCCGCCTTCAGCCACGGCCTTTCCCCCTTTAGCCCTGCCCATACACGATTCTGCCTCGCCCATTCCCCTTTTAGCCTCCCCCCTACGGCCCCTAGAGCCCCGGCGAGCCCCCCCCCTTTAGCCCCGCCCCTTCCGCCTTTAGCCCCGCCCACTCCGCCCTTGGCCCCGCCCACCCCGCCCTTGGCCCCGCCCATTCCCCCTTTAGCCACGCCCATTCCGCCTTCAGCCACGGCCTTTCCCCCTTTAGCCCTGCCCATACACGATTCTGCCTCGCCCATTCCCCTTTTAGCCTCCCCCCTACGGCCCCTAGAGCCCCGGTAAGCGGCCCCCCCCTTTAGCCCCGCCCCTTCCGGCTTTAGCCCCGCCCCTTCCGGCTTTAGCCCCGCCCACTCCGCCCTTGGCCCCGCCCACCCCGCCCTTGGCCCCGCCCATTCCCCCTTTAGCCACGCCCATTCCGCCTTCAGCCACGGCCTTTCCCCCTTTAGCCCTGCCCATACACGATTCTGCCTCGCCCATTCCCCTTTTAGCCTCCCCCCTACGGCCCCTAGAGCCCCGGCAAGCCCCCCCCCCCTTTAGCCCCGCCCCTTTCGGCTTTAGCCCCGCCCCTTCCGGCTTTAGCCCCGCCCACTCCGCCCTTAGCCCCGCCCACCCCGCCCTTGGCCCCGCCCATTTTCCCTTTAGCCACGCCCATTCCGCCTTCAGCCACGGCCTTCCCCCCTTTAGCCCTGCCCATACACGATTCTGCCTCGCCCATTCCCCTTTTAGCCTCCCCCCTACGGCCCCTAGAGCCCCGGCAGGCCCCCCCCCTTTAGCCCCGCCCCTTCCGGCTTTAGCCCCGCCCCTTCCGGCTTTAGCCCCGCCCCTTCCGGCTTTAGCCCCGCCCACCCCGCCCTTGGCCCCGCCCATTCCCCCTTTAGCCACGCCCATTCCGCCTTCAGCCACGGCCTTTCCCCCTTTAGCCCTGCCCATACACGATTCTGCCTCGCCCATTCCCCTTTTAGCCTCCCCCCTACGGCCCCTGGAGCCCCGGCAAGCCCCCCCCCTTTAGCCCCGCCCCTTCCGGCTTTAGCCCCGCCCACTCCGCCCTTAGCCCCGCCCACCCCGCCCTTGGCCCCGCCCATTCCCCCTTTAGCCACGCCCATTCCGCCTTCAGCCACGGCCTTTCCCCCTTTAGCCCTGCCCATACACGATTCTGCCTCGCCCATTCCCCTTTTAGCCTCCCTCCCTACGGCCCCTAGAGCCCCGGCAAGCCCCCCCCCCCTTTAGCCCCGCCCCTTCCGGCTTTAGCCCCGCCCCTTCCGGCTTTAGCCCCGCCCACCCCGTCCTTGGCCCCGCCCATTCCCCCTTTAGCCACGCCCATTCCGCCTTCAGCCACGGCCTTTCCCCCTTTAGCCCTGCCCATACACGATTCTGCCTCGCCCATTCCCCTTTTAGCCTCCCCCCTACGGCCCCTAGAGCCCCGGCAAGCCCCCCCCTTTAGCCCCGCCCCTTCCCCTTTAGCCCCGCCCCTTCCGCCTTTAGCCCCTCCCACTCCGCCCTTAGCCCCGCCCACCCCGCCCTTGGCCCCGCCCATTCCCCCTTTAGCCACGCCCATTCCGCCTTCAGCCACGGCCTTTCCCCCTTTAGCCCTGCCCATACACGATTCTGCCTCGCCCATTCCCCTTTTAGCCTCCCCCCTACGGCCCCTAGAGCCCCGGCAGGCCCCCCCCTTTAGCCCCGCCCCTTCCGGCTTTAGCCCCGCCCCTTCCGGCTTTAGCCCCGCCCACTCCGCCCTTGGCCCCGCCCACCCCGCCCTTGGCCCCGCCCATTCCCCCTTTAGCCACGCCCATTCCGCCTTCAGCCACGGCCTTTCCCCCTTTAGCCCTGCCCATACACGATTCTGCCTCGCCCATTCCCCTTTTAGCCTCCCCCCTACGGCCCCTAGAGCCCCGGCAAGCCCCCCCCCTTAGCCCCGCCCCTTCCGCCTTTAGCCCCGCCCACTCCGCCCTTAGGCCCGCCCACCCCGCCCTTGGCCCCGCCCATTCCCCCTTTAGCCACGCCCATTCCGCCTTCAGCCACGGCCTTCCCCCTTTAGCCCTGCCCATACACGATTCTGCCTCGCCCATTCCCCTTTTAGCCTCCCCCCTACGGCCCCTAGAGCCCCGGCGAGCCCCCCCTTCCTTAGCCCCGCCCCTTCCGGCTTTAGCCCCGCCCCTTCCGGCTTTACCCCCGCCCACTCCGCCCTTGGCCCCGCCCACCCCGCCCTTGGCCCCGCCCATTCCCCCTTTAGCCACGCCCATTCCGCCTTCAGCCACGGCCTTTCCCCCTTTAGCCCTGCCCATACACGATTCTGCCTCGCCCATTCCCCTTTTAGCCTCCCCCCTACGGCCCCTAGAGCCCCGGCAAGCCCCCCCCTTTAGCCCCGCCCCTTCCGGCTTTAGCCCCGCCCACTCCGCCCTTAGGCCCGCCCACCCCGCCCTTGGACCCGCCCATTCCCCCTTTAGCCACGCCCATTCCGCCTTCAGCCACGGCCTTCCCCCTTTAGCCCTGCCCATACACGATTCTGCCTCGCCCATTCCCCTTTTAGCCTCCCCCCTACGGCCCCTAGAGCCCCGGCAAGCGGCCCCCCCCTTTAGCCCCGCCCCTTCCGGCTTTAGCCCCGCCCCTTCCGGCTTTAGCCCCGCCCACTCCGCCCTTGGCTCCGCCCACCCCGCCCTTGGCCCCGCCCATTCCCCCTTTAGCCACGCCCATTCCGCCTTCAGCCACGGCCTTTCCCCCTTTAGCCCTGCCCATACACGATTCTGCCTCGCCCATTCCCCTTTTAGCCTCCCCCCTACGGCCCCTAGAGCCCCGGCAAGCCCCCCCCCCCTTTAGCCCCGCCCCTTTCGGCTTTAGCCCCGCCCCTTCCGGCTTTAGCCCCGCCCACTCCGGCTTTAGCCCCGCCCACTCCGCCCTTGGCCCCGCCCACCCCGCCCTTGGCCCCGCCCATTCCCCCTTTAGCCACGCCCATTCCGCCTTCAGCCACGGCCTTTCCCCCTTTAGCCCTGCCCATACACGATTCTGCCTCGCCCATTCCCCTTTTAGCCTCCCCCCTACGGCCCCTAGAGCCCCGGCAAGCCCCCCCCCTTAGCCCCGCCCCTTCCGCCTTTAGCCCCGCCCACTCCGCCCTTAGGCCCGCCCACCCCGCCCTTGGCCCCGCCCATTCCCCCCTTTAGCCACGCCCATTCCGCCTTCAGCCACGGCCTTCCCCCTTTAGCCCTGCCCATACACGATTCTGCCTCGCCCATTCCCCTTTTAGCCTCCCCCCTACGGCCCCTAGAGCCCCGGCAAGCGGCCCCCCCTTTAGCCCCGCCCCTTCCGGCTTTAGCCCCGCCCCTTCCGGCTTTAGCCCCGCCCTCTCCGCCCTTGGCCCCGCCCACCCCGCCCTTGGCCCCGCCCACTCCCCCTTTAGCCACGCCCATTCCGCCTTCAGCCACGGCCTTTCCCCCTTTAGCCCTGCCCATACACGATTCTGCCTCGCCCATTCCCCTTTTAGCCTCCCCCCTACGGCCCCTAGAGCCCCGGCAGGCCCCCCCCCTTTAGCCCCGCCCCCTCCGGCTTTAGCCCCGCCCCCTCCGGCTTTAGCCCCGCCCACTCCGCCCTTAGCCCCGCCCACCCCGCCCTTGGCCCCGCCCATTCCCCCTTTAGCCACGCCCATTCCGCCTTCAGCCACGGCCTTTCCCCCTTTAGCCCTGCCCATACACGATTCTGCCTCGCCCATTCCCCTTTTAGCCTCCCCCCTACGGCCCCTAGAGCCCCGGCAAGCCCCCCCCCTTTAGCCCCGCCCCTTCCGGCTTTAGCCCCGCCCCTTCCGGCTTTAGCCCCGCCCACTCCGCCCTTGGCCCCGCCCACCCCGCCCTTGGCCCCGCCCGTTCCCCCCTTTACCCACGCCCATTCCGCCTTCAGCCACGGCCTTTCCCCCTTTAGCCCTGCCCATACACGATTCTGCCTCGCCCATTCCCCTTTTAGCCTCCCCCTACGGCCCCTAGAGCAACGGCAAGCCCCCTCCTTTAGCCCCGCCCCTTCCGGCTTTAGCCCCGCCCACTCCGCCCTTAGGCCCGCCCACCCCGCCCTTGGCCCCGCCCATTCCCCCTTTAGCCACGCCCATTCCGCCTTCAGCCACGGCCTTCCCCCCTTTAGCCCTGCCCATACACGATTCTGCCTCGCCCATTCCCTTTTAGCCTCCCCCCTACGGCCCCTAGAGCAACGGCAAGCCCCCCCCTTTAGCCCCGCCCCTTCCGGCTTTAGCCCCGCCCACTCCGCCCTTAGGCCCGCCCACCCCGCCCTTGGACCCCGCCCATTCCCCCTTTAGCCACGCCCATTCCGCCTTCAGCCACGGCCTTCCCCCTTTAGCCCTGCCCATACACGATTCTGCCTCGCCCATTCCCCTTTTAGCCTCCCCCCTACGGCCCCTAGAGCCCCGGCAAGCGGCTTCCCCCTTTAGCCCCGCCCCTTCCGGCTTTAGCCCCGCCCCTCCGGCTTTAGCCCCGCCCACCTCCGCCCTTAGCCCCGCCCACCCCGCCCTTGGCCCCGCCCATTCCCCCTTTAGCCACGCCCATTCCGCCTTCAGCCACGGCCTTTCCCCCTTTAGCCCTGCCCATACACGATTCTGCCTCGCCCATCTCCCCTTTTAGCCTCCCCCCTACGGCCCCTAGAGCCCCGGCAAGCCCCCCCCCCTTTAGCCCCGCCCCTTTCGGCTTTAGCCCCGCCCACTCCGCCCTTAGCCCCGCCCACTCCGCCCTTAGCCCCGCCCACCCCGCCCTTGGCCCCGCCCATTCCCCCTTTAGCCACGCCCATTCCGCCTTCAGCCACGGCCTTCCCCCCTTTAGCCCTGCCCATACACGATTCTGCCTCGCCCATTCCCCTTTTAGCCTCCCCCCTACGGCCCCTGGAGCCCCGGCAAGCCCCCCTCTTTAGCCCCGCCCCTTCCGGCTTTAGCCCCGCCCCTTCCGGCTTTAGCCCCGCCCACTCCGCCCTTGGCCCCGCCCACCCCGCCCTTGGCCCCGCCCATTCCCCCTTTAGCCACGCCCATTCCGCCTTCAGCCACGGCCTTTCCCCCTTTAGCCCTGCCCATACACGATTCTGCCTCGCCCATTCCCCTTTAGCCTCCCCCCTACGGCCCCTAGAGCCCCGGCAAGCCCCCCCCCTTTAGCCCCGCCCCTTCCGGCTTTAGCCCCGCCCCTTCCGGCTTTAGCCCCGCCCCACTCCGCCCTTAGACCCGCCCACCCCGCCCTTGGCCCCGCCCATTCCCCCTTTAGCCACGCCCATTCCGCCTTCAGCCACGGCCTTTCCCCCTTTAGCCCTGCCCATACACGATTCTGCCTCGCCCATTCCCCTTTTAGCCTCCCCCCTACGGCCCCTAGAGCCCCGGCGAGCCCCCCCTTTAGCCCCGCCCCTTCCGGCTTTAGCCCCGCCCACTCCGCCCTTGGCCCCGCCCACCCCGCCCTTGGCCCCGCCCATTCCCCCTTTAGCCACGCCCATTCCGCCCTTCAGCCACGGCCTTTCCCCCTTTAGCCCTGCCCATACACGATTCTGCCTCGCCCATTCCCCTTTTAGCCTCCCCCCTACGGCCCCTAGAGCCCCGGCAAGCCCCCCCCCTTTAGCCCCGCCCCTTCCGGCTTTAGCCCCGCCCCTTCCGCCCTTAGCCCCGCCCACTCCGCCCTTGGCCCCGCCCATTCCCCCTTTAGCCACGCCCATTCCGCCTTCAGCCACGGCCTTTCCCCCTTTAGCCCTGCCCATACACGATTCTGCCTCGCCCATTCCCCTTTTAGCCTCCCCCCTACGGCCCCTAGAGCCCCGGCAAGCCCCCCCCCTTTAGCCCCGCCCCTTCCGGCTTTAGCTTCGCCCACTCCGCCTTTAGCCCCGCCCACCCTGCCCTTGGCCCCGCCCACTCCCTTTTTAGCCACGCCCATTCCGCCTTCAGCCACAGCCTTTCCCCCTTTAGCCCTGCCCATACACGATTCTGCCTCGGCCATTCCCCTTTTAGCCTCCCCCCTACGGCCCCTAGAGCCCCGGCAGGCCCCCCCCCTTTAGCCCCGCCCCTTCCGGCTTTAGCCCCGCCCCTTCCGGCTTTAGCCCCGCCCACTCCGCCCTTAGCCCCGCCCACCCCGCCCTTGGCCCCGCCCATTCCCCCTTTAGCCACGCCCATTCCGCCTTCAGCCACGGCCTTTCCCCCTTTAGCCCTGCCCATACACGATTCTGCCTCGCCCATTCCCCTTTTAGCCTCCCCCCTACGGCCCCTTAAGCCCCGGCAGGCCCCCCCCTTTAGCCCCGCCCCTTCCGGCTTCAGCCCCGCCCCTTCCGGCTTTAGCCCCGCCCACTCCGCCCTTGGCCCCGCCCACCCCGCCCTTGGCCCCGCCCATTCCCCCTTTAGCCACGGCCTTTCCCCCTTTAGCCCTGCCCATACACGATTCTGCCTCGCCCATTCCCCTTTTAGCCTCCCCCCTACGGCCCCTAGAGCCCCGGCAAGCCCCCTCCTTTAGCCCCGCCCCTTCCGGCTTTAGCCCCGCCCACTCCGCCCTTAGGCCCGCCCACCCCGCCCTTGGCCCCGCCCATTCCCCCTTTAGCCACGCCCATTCCGCCTTCAGCCACGGCCTTTCCCCCTTTAGCCCTGCCCATACACGATTCTGCCTCGCCCCATTCCCCTTTTAGCCTCCCCCCTACGGCCCCTAGAGGCCCGGCAGGCCCCCCCCCCTTAGCCCCGCTCCTTCCGGCTTTAGCCCCGCCCCTTCCGGCTTTAGCCCCGCCCACCCCGCCCTTGGCCCCGCCCATTCCCCCTTTAGCCACGCCCATTCCGCCTTCAGCCACGGCCTTTCCCTTTTTAGTTCTGCCCATACACGATTCTGCCTCGCCCATTCCCCTTTTAGCCTCCCCCCTACGGCCCCTAGAGCCCCGGCAAGCCCCCCCCTTTAGCCCCGCCCCTTCCGGCTTTAGCCCCGCCCACTCCGCCCTTAGCCCCGCCCACCCCGCCCTTGGCCCCGCCCATTCACCCTTTAGCCACGGCCATTCCGCCTTCAGCCACGGCCTTTCCCCCTTTAGCCCTGCCCATACACGATTCTGCCTCGCCCATTCCCCTTTTAGCCTCCCCCCTACGGCCCCTGGAGCCCCGGCAAGCCCCCCCCTTTAGCCCCGCCCCTTCCGGCTTTAGCCCCGCCCACTCCGCCCTTAGCCCCGCCCACCCCGCCCTTGGCCCCGCCCATTCCCCCTTTAGCCACGCCCATTCCGCCTTCAGCCACGGCCTTTCCCCCTTTAGCCCTGCCCATACACGATTCTGCCTCGCCCATTCCCCTTTTAGCCTCCCTCCCTACGGCCCCTAGAGCCCCGGCAAGCCCCCCCCCCTTTAGCCCCGCCCCTTCCGGCTTTAGCCCCGCCCCTTCCGGCTTTAGCCCCGCCCACTCCGCCCTTAGCCCCGCCCACCCCGCCCTTGGCCCCCGCCCATTCCCCCTTTAGCCACGCCCATTCCGCCTTCAGCCACGGCCTTTCCCCCTTTAGCCCTGCCCATACACGATTCTGCCTCGCCCATTCCCCTTTTAGCCTCCCCCCTACGGCCCCTAGAGCCCCGGCAAGCCCCCCCCCTCTTTAGCCCCGCCCCTTCCCCTTTAGCCCCGCCCCTTCCGGCTTTAGCCCCGCCCACTCCGCCCTTGGCCCCGCCCACCCCGCCCTTGGCCCCGCCCATTCCCCCTTTAGCCACGCCCATTCCGCCTTCAGCCACGGCCTTTCCCCCTTTAGCCCTGCCCATACACGATTCTGCCTCGCCCATTCCCCTTTTAGCCTCCCCCCTACGGCCCCTGGAGCCCCGGCAAGCCCCCCCCTTTAGCCCCGCCCCTTCCGGCTTTAGCCCCGCCCACTCCGCCCTTAGCCCCGCCCACCCCGCCCTTGGCCCCGCCCATTCCCCCTTTAGCCACGCCCATTCCGCCTTCAGCCACGGCCTTTCCCCCTTTAGCCCTGCCCATACACGATTCTGCCTCGCCCATTCCCCTTTTAGCCTCCCCCCTACGGCCCCTGGAGCCCCGGCAAGCCCCCCCCCTTTAGCCCCTCCCCTTCCGGCTTTAGCCCCGCCCACCCCGCCCTTGGCCCCGCCCATTCCCCCTTTAGCCACGCCCATTCCGCCTTCAGCCACGGCCTTTCCCCCTTTAGCCCTGCCCATACACGATTCTGCCTCGCCCATTCCCCTTTTAGCCTCCCCCCTACGGCCCCCAGAGCCTCGGCAGGCCCCCCCCTTTAGCCCCGCCCCTTCCGGCTTTAGCCCCGCCCCTTCCGCCCTTAGCCCCGCCCACCCCGCCCTTGGCCCCGCCCATTCCCCCTTTAGCCACGCCCATTCCGCCTTCAGCCACGGCCTTTCCCCCTTTAGCCCTGCCCATACACGATTCTGCCTCGCCCATTCCCCTTTTAGCCTCCCCCCTACGGCCCCTAGAGCCCCGGCAAGCCCCCCCCTTTAGCCCCGCCCCTTCCGGCTTTAGCCTTGCCCACTCCGCCCTTAGGCCCGCCCACCCCGCCCTTGGACCCGCCCATTCCCCCTTTAGCCACGCCCATTCCGCCTTCAGCCACGGCCTTCCCCCTTTAGCCCTGCCCATACACGATTCTGCCTCGCCCATTCCCCTTTTAGCCTCCCCCCTACGGCCCCTAGAGCCCCGGCAAGCGGCCCCCCCCTTTAGCCCCGCCCCTTCCGGCTTTAGCCCCGCCCCTTCCGGCTTTAGCCCCGCCCACTCCGCCCTTGGCTCCGCCCACCCCGCCCTTGGCTCCGCCCATTCCCCCTTTAGCCACGCCCATTCGGCCTTCAGCCACGGCCTTTCCCCCTTTAGCCCTGCCCATACACGATTCTGCCTCGCCCATTCCCCTTTTAGCCTCCCCCCTACGGCCCCTAGAGCCCCGGCAAGCCCCCCCCCCTTTAGCCCCGCCCCTTCCGGCTTTAGCCCCGCCCCTTCCGGCTTTAGCCCCGCCCACTCCGCCCTTAGCCCCGCCCACCCCGCCCTTGGCCCCGCCCATTCCCCCTTTAGCCACGCCCATTCCGCCTTCAGCCACGGCCTTTCCCCCTTTAGCCCTGCCCATACACGATTCTGCCTCGCCCATTCCCCTTTTAGCCTCCCCCCTGCGGCCCCTAGAGCCCCGGCGAGCCCCCCCCCTTTAGCCCCGCCCCTTCCGGCTTTAGCCCCGCCCACTCCGCCCTTGGCCCCGCCCACCCCGCCCTTGGCCCCGCCCATTCCCCCTTTAGCCACGCCCATTCCGCCTTCAGCCACGGCCTTTCCCCCTTTAGCCCTGCCCATACACGATTCTGCCTCGCCCATTCCCCTTTTAGCCTCCCCCCTACGGCCCCTAGAGCCCCGGCAAGCCCCCCCCTTTAGCCCCCGCCCCTTCCGGCTTTAGCCCCGCCCACTCCGCCCTTAGGCCCGCCCACCCCGCCCTTGGACCCGCCCATTCCCCCTTTAGCCACGCCCATTCCGCCTTCAGCCACGGCCTTCCCCCTTTAGCCCTGCCCATACACGATTCTGCCTCGCCCATTCCCCTTTTAGCCTCCCCCCTACGGCCCCTAGAGCCCCGGCAAGCGGCCCCCCCCTTTAGCCCCGCCCCTTCCGGCTTTAGCCCCGCCCCTTCCGGCTTTAGCCCCGCCCACTCCGCCCTTGGCTCCGCCCACCCCGCCCTTGGCCCCGCCCATTCCCCCTTTAGCCACGCCCATTCCGCCTTCAGCCACGGCCTTTCCCCCTTTAGCCCTGCCCATACACGATTCTGCCTCGCCCATTCCCCTTTTAGCCTCCCCCCTACGGCCCCTAGAGCCCCGGCAAGCCCCCCCCCCTTTAGCCCCGCCCCTTTCGGCTTTAGCCCCGCCCCTTCCGGCTTTAGCCCCGCCCACTCCGGCTTTAGCCCCGCCCACTCCGCCCTTGGCCCCGCCCACCCCGCCCTTGGCCCCGCCCATTCCCCCTTTAGCCACGCCCATTCCGCCTTCAGCCACGGCCTTTCCCCCTTTAGCCCTGCCCATACACGATTCTGCCTCGCCCATTCCCCTTTTAGCCTCCCCCCTACGGCCCCTAGAGCCCCGGCAAGCCCCCCCCCTTAGCCCCGCCCCTTCCGCCTTTAGCCCCGCCCACTCCGCCCTTAGGCCCGCCACCCCCGCCCTTGGCCCCGCCCATTCCCCCTTTAGCCACGCCCATTCCGCCTTCAGCCACGGCCTTCCCCCTTTAGCCCTGCCCATACACGATTCTGCCTCGCCCATTCCCCTTTTAGCCTCCCCCCTACGGCCCCTAGAGCCCCGGCAAGCGGCCCCCCCTTTAGCCCCGCCCCTTCCGGCTTTAGCCCCGCCCCTTCCGGCTTTAGCCCCGCCCTCTCCGCCCCTTGGCCCCGCCCACCCCGCCCTTGGCCCCGCCCACTCCCCTTTAGCCACGCCCATTCCGCCTTCAGCCACGGCCTTTCCCCCTTTAGCCCTGCCCATACACGATTCTGCCTCGCCCATTCCCCTTTTAGCCTCCCCCCTACGGCCCCTAGAGCCCCGGCAGGCCCCCCCCCTTTAGCCCCGCCCCCTCCGGCTTTAGCCCCGCCCCCTCCGGCTTTAGCCCCGCCCACTCCGCCCTTAGGGCCCGCCCACCCCGCCCTTGGCCCCGCCCATTCCCCCTTTAGCCACGCCCATTCCGCCTTCAGCCACGGCCTTTCCCCCTTTAGCCCTGCCCATACACGATTCTGCCTCGCCCATTCCCCTTTTAGCCTCCCCCCTACGGCCCCTAGAGCCCCGGCAAGCCCCCCCCCTTTAGCCCCGCCCCTTCCGGCTTTAGCCCCGCCCCTTCCGGCTTTAGCCCCGCCCACTCCGCCCTTGGCCCCGCCCACCCCGCCCTTGGCCCCGCCCGTTCCCCCTTTACCCACGCCCATTCCGCCTTCAGCCACGGCCTTTCCCCCTTTAGCCCTGCCCATACACGATTCTGCCTCGCCCATTCCCCTTTTAGCCTCCCCCCTACGGCCCCTAGAGCAACGGCAAGCCCCCTCCTTTAGCCCCGCCCCTTCCGGCTTTAGCCCCGCCCACTCCGCCCTTAGGCCCGCCCACCCCGCCCTTGGCCCCGCCCATTCCCCCTTTAGCCACGCCCATTCCGCCTTCAGCCACGGCCTTCCCCCTTTAGCCCTGCCCATACACGATTCTGCCTCGCCCATTCCCCTTTTAGCCTCCCCCCTACGGCCCCTAGAGCAACGGCAAGCCCCCCCCTTTAGCCCCGCCCCTTCCGGCTTTAGCCCCGCCCACTCCGCCCTTAGGCCCGCCCACCCCGCCCTTGGACCCGCCCATTCCCCCCTTTAGCCACGCCCATTCCGCCTTCAGCCACGGCCTTCCCCCTTTAGCCCTGCCCATACACGATTCTGCCTCGCCCATTCCCCTTTTAGCCTCCCCCCTACGGCCCCTAGAGCCCCGGCAAGCGGCTTCCCCCTTTAGCCCCGCCCCTTCCGGCTTTAGCCCCGCCCCTTCCGGCTTTAGCCCCGCCCACTCCGCCCTTAGCCCCGCCCACCCCGCCCTTGGCCCCGCCCATTCCCCCTTTAGCCACGCCCATTCCGCCTTCAGCCACGGCCTTTCCCCCTTTAGCCCTGCCCATACACGATTCTGCCTCGCCCATTCCCCTTTTAGCCTCCCCCCTACGGCCCCTAGAGCCCCGGCAAGCCCCCCCCCCTTTAGCCCCGCCCCTTTCGGCTTTAGCCCCGCCCACTCCGCCCTTAGCCCCGCCCACTCCGCCCTTAGCCCCGCCCACCCCGCCCTTGGCCCCGCCCATTCCCCCTTTAGCCACGCCCATTCCGCCTTCAGCCACGGCCTTCCCCCCTTTAGCCCTGCCCATACACGATTCTGCCTCGCCCATTCCCTTTTAGCCTCCCCCCTACGGCCCCTGGAGCCCGGCAAGCCCCCCTCTTTAGCCCCGCCCCTTCCGGCTTTAGCCCCGCCCCTTCCGGCTTTAGCCCCGCCCACTCCGCCCTTGGCCCCGCCCACCCCGCCCTTGGCCCCGCCCATTCCCCCTTTAGCCACGCCCATTCCGCCTTCAGCCACGGCCTTTCCCCCTTTAGCCCTGCCCATACACGATTCTGCCTCGCCCATTCCCCTTTAGCCTCCCCCCTACGGCCCCTAGAGCCCCGGCAAGCCCCCCCCTTTAGCCCCGCCCCTTCCGGCTTTAGCCCCGCCCCTTCCGGCTTTAGCCCCGCCCACTCCGCCCTTAGACCCGCCCACCCCGCCCTTGGCCCCGCCCATTCCCCCTTTAGCCACGCCCATTCCGCCTTCAGCCACGGCCTTTCCCCCTTTAGCCCTGCCCATACACGATTCTGCCTCGCCCATTCCCCTTTTAGCCTCCCCCCTACGGCCCCTAGAGCCCCGGCGAGCCCCCCCTTTAGCCCCGCCCCTTCCGGCTTTAGCCCCGCCCACTCCGCCCTTGGCCCCGCCCACCCCGCCCTTGGCCCCGCCCATTCCCCCTTTAGCCACGCCCATTCCGCCTTCAGCCACGGCCTTTCCCCCTTTAGCCCTGCCCATACACGATTCTGCCTCGCCCATTCCCCTTTTAGCCTCCCCCCTACGGCCCCTAGAGCCCCGGCAAGCCCCCCCCCTTTAGCCCGCCCCTTCCGGCTTTAGCCCCGCCCCTTCCGCCCTTAGCCCCGCCCACTCCGCCCTTGGCCCCGCCCATTCCCCCTTTAGCCACGCCCATTCCGCCTTCAGCCACGGCCTTTCCCCCTTTAGCCCTGCCCATACACGATTCTGCCTCGCCCATTCCCCTTTTAGCCTCCCCCCTACGGCCCCTAGAGCCCCGGCAAGCCCCCCCCCTTTAGCCCCGCCCCTTCCGGCTTTAGCTTCGCCCACTCCGCCTTTAGCCCCGCCCACCCTGCCCTTGGCCCCGCCCACTCCCTTTTTAGCCACGCCCATTCCGCCTTCAGCCACAGCCTTTCCCCCCTTTAGCCCTGCCCATACACGATTCTGCCTCGGCCATTCCCCTTTTAGCCTCCCCCCTACGGCCCCTAGAGCCCCGGCAGGCCCCCCCCCCTTTAGCCCCGCCCCTTCCGGCTTAGCCCCGCCCCTTCCGGCTTTAGCCCCGCCCACTCCGCCCTTAGCCCCGCCCACCCCGCCCTTGGCCCCGCCCATTCCCCCTTTAGCCACGCCCATTCCGCCTTCAGCCACGGCCTTTCCCCCTTTAGCCCTGCCCATACATGATTCTGCCTCGCCCATTCCCCTTTTAGCCTCCCCCCTACGGCCCCTTAAGCCCCGGCAGGCCCCCCCCCTTTAGCCCCCGCCCCTTCCGGCTTCAGCCCCGCCCCTTCCGGCTTTAGCCCCGCCCACTCCGCCCTTGGCCCCGCCCACCCCGCCCTTGGCCCCGCCCATTCCCCCTTTAGCCACGGCCTTTCCCCCTTTAGCCCTGCCCATACACGATTCTGCCTCGCCCATTCCCCTTTTAGGCCTCCCCCTACGGCCCCTAGAGCCCCGGCAAGCCCCCTCCTTTAGCCCCGCCCCTTCCGGCTTTAGCCCCGCCCACTCCGCCCTTAGGCCCGCCCACCCCGCCCTTGGCCCCGCCCATTCCCCCTTTAGCCACGCCCATTCCGCCTTCAGCCACGGCCTTTCCCCCTTTAGCCCTGCCCATACACGATTCTGCCTCGCCCATTCCCCTTTTAGCCTCCCCCCTACGGCCCCTAGAGGCCCGGCAGGCCCCCCCCCCTTAGCCCCGCTCCTTCCGGCTTTAGCCCCCGCCCCTTCCGGCTTTAGCCCCGCCCACCCCGCCCTTGGCCCCGCCCATTCCCCCTTTAGCCACGCCCATTCCGCCTTCAGCCACGGCCTTTCCCTTTTTAGTTCTGCCCATACACGATTCTGCCTCGCCCATTCCCCTTTTAGCCTCCCCCCTACGGCCCCTAGAGCCCCGGCAAGCCCCCCCCTTTAGCCCCGCCCCTTCCGGCTTTAGCCCCGCCCACTCCGCCCTTAGCCCCGCCCACCCCGCCCTTGGCCCCGCCCATTCACCCTTTAGCCACGGCCATTCCGCCTTCAGCCACGGCCTTTCCCCCTTTAGCCCTGCCCATACACGATTCTGCCTCGCCCATTCCCCTTTTAGCCTCCCCCCTACGGCCCCTGGAGCCCCGGCAAGCCCCCCCCTTTAGCCCCGCCCCTTCCGGCTTTAGCCCCGCCCACTCCGCCCTTAGCCCCGCCCACCCCGCCCTTGGCCCCGCCCATTCCCCCTTTAGCCACGCCCATTCCGCCTTCAGCCACGGCCTTTCCCCCTTTAGCCCTGCCCATACACGATTCTGCCTCGCCCATTCCCCTTTTAGCCTCCCTCCCTACGGCCCCTAGAGCCCCGGCAAGCCCCCCCCCCTTTAGCCCCGCCCCTTCCGGCTTTAGCCCCGCCCCTTCCGGCTTTAGCCCCGCCCACTCCGCCCTTAGCCCCGCCCACCCCGCCCTTGGCCCCGCCCATTCCCCCTTTAGCCACGCCCATTCCGCCTTCAGCCACGGCCTTTCCCCCTTTAGCCCTGCCCATACACGATTCTGCCTCGCCCATTCCCCTTTTAGCCTCCCCCCTACGGCCCCTAGAGCCCCGGCAAGCCCCCCCCCTCTTTAGCCCCGCCCCTTCCCCTTTAGCCCCGCCCCTTCCGGCTTTAGCCCCGCCCACTCCGCCCTTGGCCCCGCCCACCCCGCCCTTGGCCCCGCCCATTCCCCCTTTAGCCACGCCCATTCCGCCTTCAGCCACGGCCTTTCCCCCTTTAGCCCTGCCCATACACGATTCTGCCTCGCCCATTCCCCTTTTAGCCTCCCCCCTACGGCCCCTGGAGCCCCGGCAAGCCCCCCCCTTTAGCCCCGCCCCTTCCGGCTTTAGCCCCGCCCACTCCGCCCTTAGCCCCGCCCACCCCGCCCTTGGCCCCGCCCATTCCCCCTTTAGCCACGCCCATTCCGCCTTCAGCCACGGCCTTTCCCCCTTTAGCCCTGCCCATACACGATTCTGCCTCGCCCATTCCCCTTTTAGCCTCCCCCCTACGGCCCCTGGAGCCCCGGCAAGCCCCCCCCCTTTAGCCCCTCCCCTTCCGGCTTTAGCCCCGCCCACCCCGCCCTTGGCCCCGCCCATTCCCCCTTTAGCCACGCCCATTCCGCCTTCAGCCACGGCCTTTCCCCCTTTAGCCCTGCCCATACACGATTCTGCCTCGCCCATTCCCCTTTTAGCCTCCCCCCTACGGCCCCCAGAGCCTCGGCAGGCCCCCCCCTTTAGCCCCGCCCCTTCCGGCTTTAGCCCCGCCCCTTCCGCCCTTAGCCCCGCCCACCCCGCCCTTGGCCCCGCCCATTCCCCCTTTAGCCACGCCCATTCCGCCTTCAGCCACGGCCTTTCCCCCTTTAGCCCTGCCCATACACGATTCTGCCTCGCCCATTCCCCTTTTAGCCTCCCCCCTACGGCCCCTAGAGCCCCGGCAAGCCCCCCCCTTTAGCCCCGCCCCTTCCGGCTTTAGCCCCGCCCACTCCGCCCTTAGGCCCGCCCACCCCGCCCTTGGACCCGCCCATTCCCCCTTTAGCCACGCCCATTCCGCCTTCAGCCACGGCCTTCCCCCTTTAGCCCTGCCCATACACGATTCTGCCTCGCCCATTCCCCTTTTAGCCTCCCCCCTACGGCCCCTAGAGCCCCGGCAAGCGGCCCCCCCCTTTAGCCCCGCCCCTTCCGGCTTTAGCCCCGCCCCTTCCGGCTTTAGCCCCGCCCACTCCGCCCTTGGCTCCGCCCACCCCGCCCTTGGCTCCGCCCATTCCCCCTTTAGCCA